>NC_057808.1:312538853-312551182 GCF_018294505.1 Triticum aestivum | reverse complement strand
CCTCGCACCCCGCACCCCCGCGCCCCGCCGGAGCCCTCGCCGGAGCCGCCCGACGAGGTACTGCCTCGCTGCCCCGTTCGTCGTTGCCGCTTTTTGTTAAAAAAAAACCTTCGTTTAAAAAAAACCTAGATCGGTTTTTTTTCGGTTTTATTATTTTACGAGCGTTCACCGAACCGTTCGTTTTAACGAACGCGTTCGTCGGTTTTTCTCTGTTAACGAACGTCCGTTATTTAACCGTTCATCCATTTTTCTCTTTCGTCGAATTTTCCACTATTTTTCTCAGATTCGATTTTTGATCGAATCTTCGTTTCTGTTTTACTTCTCGCTCGTTTATCGGAATCACGCGATTCAAGCGCCTAGAGTTTCGTCTCGAAATTCTCTTTCTGTTTAACCTACTCAAACAAGTTTTTGCTACAGTAAAATTTGACCTAGATCCAGATTAGTAAACGAAGCTTCTTTCTTTCGCCGTTTGACTTTCGTTGCTTCTTTCGAGTTGATTCTTTTTGCAAAGCGGAGTTCTTAAGTTGAACTTTCTGGTTGGATCTTTCATTCGAGTTTTACCTGTGCATTAGATGAGTACTAATTGTATGCTTGTTTGTTTGCGATAGAGTACCCGGAGTGTGCCGCTTGTTACTTCGAATCGCTAGGTTTTGCGGATCATCAGCAAGGCAAGTAACACTTTGATCATACCTTTCCATACCCAGTTTTTATTGCATTAGATCAATCCTCAAACATTGCATGGTTAGGATCTAATTAAATCGTGGGTATTGGGAAGTAGTTGAGGTAGTACCTATTACCTGTTTTATTTATCAAACCCTTGGGAGTTACTTCTACGTTGCTATTATATTGCCATGCTATGCTCGTAGACGTGGATTGGGTTTGAGAGATTTCCATGATAGATGTGAGATTGTTAATTAATGGTTTACCTAAGGTGGCAACTAAAACTCACATCTGGGTGGATTGAGGTACCTGGGTATTCCAGGATTGCCTGTTTTTCTTTTGGACCGCCACCCAGGTTCAAAGGGATCATAAGATTATTCATGCTAGAAACTTCCGTGTGCAGCCGCAAGCTATTATGGGCTCTAGCATAGTTGATTAAGTTGTGTGAACTCTTACCGTGGTAGACTAGCAGATGTAGGGGAAAGTAGGTGTAACTGTCTACCTATACGTAAGGTGCAAACACTTCTGAAAGACTGTGTCTTGGTCATCCGTTACTCAAACACCATGTAGTGCGAGTAATCCAACGGAGGAGATCAAGTCTTGTGGGGAAAAGTGCACAAACCTCTGCAGAGTGTACAAACTAATCATGGTTAGCCGTGTCCCCGGTTATGGACAACTTGAGTATCTAGTACTTGGATTATCATGTGAATCTCATCACTATGTTACTTCTAATTAATTTTGTTGGGTTATTGATGACATTTAATTGGGATTGAGATGCTGTCAACCATCTCAATGTTTCACAACCACCATGATAGTTAAATAAAATTTATTCCTTTGAAGTAGGATAAAATTGGCTTTTCGCAAAACTGTAACGAAAGAGCTCTCCACCAGCCATATATGCATGTAGTATAGCATTGTTATTGTTCATTATCCTCTATGTGTTACATTGCCAGCATATTCTATGTGCTGACCCGTTTCGGGCTGCAACGTTTCATGTTGCAGACTTTTCAGACGACGAGTAAGGTGCCTTAGGTCGTGGTCTTATACTCAGTGATGCCGCTGGAGTTGATGGACTCACTTATCTTCCAAGTCTTCCGCTGTTATCGTATTAGATGGCCTTAAGCCATGTTTATCATACTTAATCTCTTCGGAGATATTCGATGTAATAAGTGTGTGATTGCTACTCTGTTATAAATCCTCCATTTGTACTTTGCGTGTCAGCATTACTGATCCAGGGACGACACTGGTGCACAGCAGCACAGACCATTTGAGGTCTGGTTGCTACAAAGTTGGTATCAGAGCACACGCTGACTGTAGGACACGACCACTAAGCTTAAGCCCTAGAAAGCTTCTCTCTTCTCATTTCTGACCCCTCTTCTCTTTCTACTCTTTTAGGAATGGCGAATGCAAGGAGCAAGTTCATGCAACCAGATGAAGACACGCCGTTTGGTCGACACTTGAAGGAAGTCACCACGTACTTGAACATAGGAATACCAAGCATCACCGGAACCTACAACACCACATTACCTGAAGAGGAGAGCTGGAAGATTCAAGTTATCATTCCAGGAAGGACGTTTATGCCAGTTACGGAACCCATAAGATTGGTTTTCGAAGCACCAACTTGGAGTTTAGGGAAGAGCATGGCCGCACACATCGCCATGGGACGCATTGGAGAAGTCTACCACCAGGAGCTTAAGGATACAATTTACCAAATTTGTGGACGCCGAGACGCGCAATGGGAGATGATCAGAACCAAGAAGGATGGATCAATTGCAGCTTTCATCCAGGAGCAGAACCAACATGTTCGTCGCCAGGAGAACCAGATGTGCTCAGACAAGGAAGAGCTGAAGAAGGCATTGACGAAGATCAAAGAGCTCCAAGAAGAACTGAAGGCTACACGCAAAGATTATTTGGAAGAAATCAATGCACTAGTAGGGAAGAATGACGACCTGGAGAAGAAGATTGGAATATTCATGGGAAATCCAGTGCCAAAAGCAGAAGTCGACGAATGCACTTGTCTGGATAACTACATCATCATCGACGACACCGACTCAGAACCAAGTGAAGACGACTGGGTTGACGAAGCTGGAGCAGACATCATGGAGTCTTCAACGGATCAGAATTTCTAGTAGACCACCATATCAGTAGTAGTTTTCCCCCATTTAATAGTATAGTTCAAGCACTTTGTAACGCTAGTTAGATCGATTGTTTTGCCTTGTTTGAATTGATTGAGTGATATTGATTGAATTTGTCTCATGAGCATATGGGTAGTGTTTTCTCTCTAGACCTCATTCTATTCTTAACTCTCATCTTTTCTAACCCATCAGATGCCTCCAAGACGCGACACCGGATTTGTTTTCCCACCGGAGATCACCCAGTTGATTCAGCAACAGAATGCCCTGATGCAAGTGTTAGTGCAGAACCAAGGCAACAACAACAACAACAACCCACCGCCACCACCACCTGTTGATCACTTAGCCCGTTTCTTGAGGCTAAACCCGCCGGTGTTTTCCAGTAGCACCGAGCCGATTGTTGCAGATGATTGGCTCCGCAAAGTTGGAAGGGAGTTGACCACTGCAGGATGCACAGATGCGGAAAGAGTGCGTTTTGCCGCACATCAGCTAGATGGACCTGCAGCATCATGGTGGGAGAATTATACAGCCACACACCCTATTGACACTGTCACATGGGACCAGTTTCAGCAAGCTTTCCGTATAGCTCATGTTTCAGCAGGAGCTATGGCTATGAAGAAGCGTGAGTTTCGCAACCTACGCCAAGGAGGACGCACCGTTGGCCAGTATGTGGAGGAATTCAGTAAGTTAGCACGTTATGCACCAGATGACGTTGCTACAGATGCAGCCAAGCAGGAGAAGTTTTTGGAAGGACTGAATGATGAGCTAAGTATGCAGTTGATGGTAGCAACCTTCAACAACTACCAGGAGCTGGTAGATAGAGCTCTCATGATTGAAGGGAAGCAACAGTAGATTGAAAACCGTAAGAGGAAGTATGGACAAGGGAAGTATAACTCAGGAGCTCAGCAGAAGCCTCGATTTACCCCGAAGCTGGGAGGACAGTTTCAGCATACCCATGGAGGAGGTAGTTCGCACAACCATAATGGCTCTAAAAATGGTAATGGGAATGGAGGAAGCAACGGACAGAACCGCACCAACCCATCTACCCCAGCCAAGAGGGACCTGAGCCAAGTCACTTGCTTTAAGTTCCAGAAGAATGGACATTATGCCAATGAATGTCCTGAAGCCCAAAATGGAAATGGCAATGGAAGCTCTGGGAAGAAGCCGAACCCGTTCAACAAAGGACATGTGAACCACGTGAGCATGGAGGAGGTTGAAGCTCAGCCTGATGCAGTAATAGGTAAGTTTTTGGTTAAGTCATTTACTGCAACCGTTCTTTTCGATACTGGTGCATCGCATTCATACATATCAAGGGGATTCGTGAATAAGTTTAAGATGTCCACCAAAGTTCTCAGAAACCCTATGTTAGTAACCTCGCCAGGAGCAGAGTATATGGCCACCCAAGGATGTTTTCAGATACCATTGGCCATTGGTAGGCATGTTTTCCCCTCAGACCTCATTGTTTTGGAATCGCAAGGTTTGGATGTGATTTTGGGAATGGATTGGCTATTGTTGTATGGAGGAAACATCGATTGTGCCAGAAAGACAATTTTGCTTACCACCCCGGAAGGGAAAAGGATCAAGTATGTATCCCGACATATGCCGAAGAGGACTCAAGTAAATTCCTTATCAGGAGTTGTACAGGAGGAAGTACCAGTGGTGAAGGATTATCCGGATGTATTTCCAGAAGAGTTGCCAGGCATGCCACCAGATAGAGACATTGAGTTCTTGATTATACTTTTGCCAGGCACAGGGCCAATATCTAAGAGACCGTACAGGATGCCCGCAAAGGATTTGGAGGAAATTAAGAAGCAGATCAAGGAGTTACTGGATAAAGGCTATATTCGCCCAATTTCGTCACCTTGGGGATTACCAGTACTTCTAGTGGAGAAGAAAGATGGATCGCTGAGGATGGTTGTTGATTACCGTGGATTGAATGAAGTAACCATCAAAAACAAGTACCCACTGCCGATGATCAATGATTTGTTTAACCGCCTACAAGGAGCTAAAGTATTTTCCAAGATCGATCTACGATCAGGATACCATTAGTTAAAGATTCAAGAGCAGGATATACCCAAGACGGCATTTACCACCAGATATGGATATATGAGTATACCGTTATGTCATTTGGACTGACTAACGCACCTGCCTATTTCATGAACCTGATGAACAAAGTGTTTATGGAGTTTTTGGATAAGTTCGTCGTGGTATTCATTGATGATATTTTAATCTTTTCCAAGGATGAAGAAGAGCATGAGGAGCATTTGCGATTGGTACTTGAGAAGCTCAGAGAACATCAGTTATATGCCAAGTTCAGCAAGTGTGAATTTTGGCTGAAGGAAGTTGGATTCCTTGGACATGTTATTTCTGGAGAAGGAATAGCAGTAGACCCTGCCAAGGTTGACACAGTGACAAGTTGGGAATCACCCATGACAGTTGGAGAAATCCGGAGTTTTCTTGGACTTGCAGGATACTACCGGAGATTCATCGAGAATTTCTCGAAGATTGCTAAGCCCATGACTGAGCTATTGAAGAAAGACACCAAATTCAATTGGACTGAGGAATGTGAAGCTAGTTTCCAAGAGTTGAAGAAACGATTGGTTACATCACCAGTGTTGATTCTGCCAGATCAACGCAAGGATTATGAAGTTTATTGCGACGCTTCTCGTCGAGGAGTTGGAGTAGTGCTTATGCAGGAAGGAAGAGTTGTGTCATATGCTTCACGACAACTTAAACCTCATGAGAAGAATTATGCTACGCATGATTTGGAGTTAGCAGCCGTGGTGCATGCATTGAAGACATGGAGACATTTTCTCATCGGAAACCATTGTGAGGTGTATATGGATCACAAGAGTTTGAAGTATATTTTTACGCAGAAGGAGTTAAATCTCAGACAGAGGAGATGGCTGGAGCTCATTAAAGACTATGATATGAGATTGCATTATCACCCAGGAAAGGCTAACGTAGTAGCAGACGCGTTGAGCTGCAAGACTCATATCAACACCCTCATGACAGGAGAGTTACCTCAGGAGTTAGCCGAGGACCTTCGCGAGCTATGTTTGGAGATAGTCCCAAGAGGCTATTTAGCGACATTGGAGATTCAGTCTACCTTGATGGAAAGGATCAGAGAAGCTCAGAAGACAGACAAGGAGATTGAAGAGATAAAGGAGAAGATGAGCACAGGAAAAGCCAAGGGATTTCGTGAGGATGAGCACGATACCTTATGGTTCGAGGACCGCGTATATGTGCCAAATGATCCGGAGATCAGGAAGTTGATTTTTGCAAGAAGCCCATGATTCACCGTACTCGATTCACCCAGGGAATACCAAGATGTATTTGGATTTGAAGAATACTTTCTGGTGGACCGGAATGAAGAAGGATATTGCAGAGTATGTAGCAGTTTGTGATGTATGTCAGAGAGTGAAGGCAGAGCATCAAAAGCCAGTAGGATTGCTACAACCATTGCCGATACCCGAATGGAAGTGGGATAAAATAGGCATGGATTTTATCACCGGATTACCCAGGACTCGTTCAGGCTATGACTCAATATGGGTTGTAGTCGACCGTTTGACGAAAGTGGCTCATTTCATTCCAGTGAAGACCACTTACACCAGTGCTAAGTTGGCAAAGATATACATGACCAGGATCATATGTTTGCATGGAGTTCCGAGGACCATTGTATCAAACAGAGGAACCCAATTTACCTCGAAGTTTTGGAAGCAGTTACATGAAACATTGGGAACCAGGCTGGAATTTAGTACAGCTTTCCACCCACAGACAGATGGACAGACCGAGAGAGTCAACCAGATTTTGGAGGACATGTTGAGAGCATGTGCACTAGATTATGGATCTAGTTGGGACGAAAATTTGCCATATGCGGAGTTTTCTTCTAACAACAGTTATCAAACCAGTTTGAAGATGGCCCCTTTCGAAGCTTTGTACGGAAGGAGGTGTAGAATGCCGTTGTTATGGGATGAAGTTGGAGACCGTCAGTTCTTTGGACCAGATTTGATTAAGGAGTCTGAACAGAAAGTGAGGTTGATTCGCGATAGGCTCAAGGTAGCCCAGTCCAGGCAGAAGAGTTATGCTGATTCTAAACGAAAGGAGACAGTTCACGAAGTCGGAGACAGAGTGTATCTTCGAGTATCACCACTTCGAGGAGTGAAGCGTTTTGGAGTTAAGGGAAAGTTAGCGCCTCGTTTTATCGGACCATACAGAGTTGTGGAACGTATGGGAGAAGTTGCTTACAAGCTGGAATTGCCCGAAGGATTGTCTGGAGTTCATGATGTATTACACGTTTCGCAGTTGAAGAAGTGCCACACGGAGATGGCTGAGATACCGCTGAGAGATACTGTGCCACTGGAAGCGATTCAGCTGGAAAGTGATTTGACTTATGAGGAGAAACCAGTTAAGATTCTCGAGTATGCCAGCCGAGTTACCCGCAGCAAGGTTATCAAGTTTTGCAAAGTTCAGTGGAGTCACCACACGGAGGATGAAGCCACCTGGGAGCGAGAGGAAGATCTACGGAAAGACCACTCCCACCTGTTTTCTAGCCAACCCCAATCTCGAGGGCGAGATTCATCTTAAGGGGGGTAGGTTTGTAACACCCCAAATTTTCAATTTGGTATGTTATACATAGATCATCATTGCATATCATGTTTTATTGCATTTTGACAAATCCTCGATAAATCCTACGCAACTCAAGGACCCTCGGAGAGAGTTGGGGATTTTCTTGAATTTTCAAATTTGATTTTCATCAAATATTAAGACGAGGATTTTGGTTTTAATTATTTTCTCTCCGGAAAAATATTTCATTTTATAAATAAACGAGAGGAGAAAATCTGACTTCTCCAAAACCATTGAAATACTGGAGAAAAAATGTTAAAATCTTTTATTGGAATTTATTGAATTTTATTTGCAATTTTATTGCATTTAAAAATATTGCATGTTTTCAAAATATTTATTTTGATTTAAAAAAAATGTTCACCCTGTTCTAGATTTTCTAACTAGACGGGGAAATTTTATCTTATATTTTTCTTATTTTTATCTATTTTTCTGCGTATTATTTTCCGCGGACTTATTTAAAAAAACAAAAAAAAGGACGCGCGCGCCCGCTGGGCCGAGCCCAGGCCGCCGGCCCACACCCGCGCCCCTCTCCTCTCCCCGCACGACGCCGCCGTCGCCGTGTCCATGGCGGACACGCGAAGCCCCGCCGCCGCACCTTGCCCCCTCCCCCAAGCTGCTGCCCCCCTTCCTATTTATACCCCCCTCTCTCTCCTCTCATCAAGTCGCCGCCGCCGCCCGCACTCGCCTCGCCGCCGCCGCCAGAAGCCCGAGCCGCCGCCGCCGCGTTCGTCGCCGGAGCCGCCGCCCCGAGCCCCGCACCTCGCCGCCCTCGCACCCCGCACCCCCGCGCCCCGCCGGAGCCCTCGCCGGAGCCGCCCGACGAGGTACTGCCTCGCTGCCCCGTTCGTCGTTGCCGGTTTTTGTTAAAAAAACCCTTCGTTTAAAAAAAACCCTAGATCGGTTTTTTTCGGTTTTATTATTTTACGAGCGTTCACCGAACCGTTCGTTTTAACGAACGCGTTCGTCGGTTTTTCTCTGTTAACGAACGTCCGTTCTTTAACCATTCATCCGTTTTTCTTTTTCGTCGGATTTTCCGCTATTTTTCTCACATTCGATTTCTGATCGAATCTTCGTTTCTGTTTAACTTCTCGCTCGTTTATCGGAATCAGGCGATTCAAGCGCCTAGAATTTCGTCTCGAAATTCTCTTTCCGTTTAACCTACTCAAACAAGTTTTTGCTACAGTAAAATTTGACCTAGATCCAGATTAGTAAACGAAGCTTCTTTCTTTCGCCGTTTGACTTTCGTTGCTTCTTTCGAGTTGATTCTTTTTGCAAACCGGAGTTCTTAATTTGAACTTTCTGGTTGGATCTTTCATTCGAGTTTTACCTGTGCATTAGATGAGTACTGATTGTATGCTTGTTTGTTTGCGATAGAGTACCCGGAGTGTGCCGCTTGTTACTTCGAATCGCTAGGTTTTGCGGATCATCAGCAAGGCAAGTAACACTTTGATCATACCTTTCCATACCCAGTTTTTATTGCATTAGATCAATCCTCAAACATTGCATGGTTAGGATCTAATTAAATCGTGGGTATTGGGAAGTAGTTGAGGTAGTACCTATTACCTGTTTTATTTATCAAACCCTTCGGAGTTACTTCTACGTTGCTATTATATTGCCATGCTATGCTCGTAGACGTGGATTGGGTTTGAGAGATTTCCATGACAGATGTGAGATTGTTAATTAATGGTTTACCTAAGGTGGCAACTAAAACTCACATATGGGTGGATTGAGGTACCTGGGTATTCCAGGATTGCCTGTTTTTCTTTTGGACCGCCACCCAGGTTCAAAGGGATCATAAGATTATTCATGCTAGAAACTTCCGTGTGCAGCCGCAAGCTATTATGGGCTCTAGCATAGTTGATTAAGTTGTGTGAACTCTTACCGTGGTAGACTAGCAGATGTAGGGGAAAGTAGGTGTAACTGTCTACCTATACGTAAGGTGCAAACACTTCTGAAAGACTGTGTCTTGGTCATCCGTTACTCAAACACCATGTAGTGCGAGTAATCCAACGGAGGAGATCAAGTCTTGTGGGGAAAAGTGCACAAACCTCTGCAGAGTGTACAAACTAATCATGGTTAGCCGTGTCCCCGGTTATGGACAACTTGAGTATCTAGTACTTGGATTATCATGTGAATCTCATCACTATGTTACTTCTAATTAATTTTGTTGGGTTATTGATGACATTTAATTGGGATTGAGATGCTGTCAACCATCTCAATGTTTCACAACCACCATGATAGTTAAATAAAATTTATTCCTTTGAAGTAGGATAAAATTGGCTTTTCGCAAAACTGTAACCATAGAGCTTTCCACCAGCCATATATGCATGTAGTATAGCATTGTTATTGTTCATTATCCTCTATGTGTTACATTGCCAGCATATTCTATGTGCTGACCCGTTTCAGGCTGCAATGTTTCATGTTGCAGACTTTTCAGACGACGAGTAAGGTGCCTTAGGTCGTGGTCTTATACTCAGTGATGCCGCTGGAGTTGATGGACTCACTTATCTTCCAAGTCTTCCGCTGTTATCGTATTAGATGGCCTTAAGCCATGTTTATCATACTTAATCTCTTCGGAGATATTCGATGTAATAAGTGTGTGATTGCTACTCTGTTATAAATCCTCCATTTGTACTGTGCGTGTCAGCATTACTGATCCAGGGATGACACTGGTGCACAGCAGCACAGACCATTTGAGGTCTGGTTGCTACACAGGTCGGTGTCGTCGATGATGATGTAGTTATCCGGACAAGTGCATTCGTCATCTTTTGCTTTTGGCACTGGATTTCCCATGAATACTCCAATCTTCTTCTCCAGGTCGTCATTCTTCCCTACTAATGCGACGATTTCCTCCATATAATCCTCGCGTGTAGCCTTGAGTTCTTCCTCCAGTTCCTTGATCTTCGTCAATGCCTTCTTCAGTTCTTCCTTGTCCGAGCACATCTCGTTCTCCTGGCGACGAATGTGTTGGTTTTGCTCCTGGATGAAAGCTGCAATTGATCCATCCTTCTTGGTTCTGATCATCTCCCATTGCGCGTCTCGGCGTCCACAAATCTGATAAATTGTATCCTTAAGCTCCTGGTGGTAGACTTCTCCAATGCGTCCCATAGCGATGTGGGCGGCCATGCTCTTCCCTAAACTCCAGGTTGGTGCTTCGAAAATCAATCTTAAGGGTTCAGTAACTGGCACAAACGTCCTTCCTGGAATGTGAACTTGAATCTTCCAGCTTTCCTCTTCGGGTAATGTGGCGTTGTAGGTTCCGGTGATGCTTGGTATTCCTATGTTCAAGTACTTAGTGACTTCCTTCAAATGTCGTCCAAAAGGCGTGTCTTCATCTGGTTGCATGAACTTGCTCCTTGCATCCGCCATTCCTAAAAGAGTAGAAAGTGTCTTCATCTGGGGTCAGAAATGAGAAGAGAGAAGTGTTCTAGGGCTTAAGCTTAGTGGTCGTGTCCTACAGTCAGCGTGTGCTCTGATACCACCTTTGTAGCGACCAGACCTCAAATGGTCTGTGCTGCTGTGCACCAGTGTCATCCCTGGATCAGTAATGCTGACACGCACAGTACAAATGGAGGATTTATAACAGAGTAGCAATCACACACTTATTACATCGAATATCTCCAAAGAGAAATAAGTATGATAAATATGGCTTAAGGCCATCTAAAACGATAACAGCGGAAGACTTGGAAGATAAGTGAGTCCATCAACTCCGACGGCATCACTGAGTATAAGACCACGACCTAAGGCACCTTACTCGTCGTCTGAAAAGTCTGCAACATGAAACGTTGCAGCCCAAAAACGGGTCAGCACATGGAATATGCTGGCAAAATAACACATGGAGAAATAATGAACATAATAATGCTATACTACATGCATATATGGCTGGTGGAAAGCTCTATGGTTAAAGTTTTGCGAAAAGCCAATTTTTCCCTACTGCAAAGGAATAAATTTTATTTAACTATCATGGTGGTTGTTAAACATTGAGATGGTTGACAGCATCTCAATCCCAATTAAAAGTCATCATTAACCCAACAAAATTAATTAAAAGTAACATGGTGATGAGATTCAAATGATAATCCAGGTACTAGATACTCAAGTTGTCCATAACCGGGGACAAGGCTAACCATGATTAGTTTGTACACTCTGCAGAGGTTTGTGCACTTTTCCCCACAAGACTCGATCGCCTCCGCTTGATTCTCGCACTACATGATGTTTGAGAAACGGATGATCGAGACACAGCCTTTCAGGAATAATCACTCTTTACTCCGGGTGGACAGTTACACCTACTTTCCCCTACATCTGCTAGCCCACCTCTTCAAGAGATCATGTAACCTACTCAACTATGCTAGAGCCCATAATAGCTTGTGGCTGCACACGGAAGTTTCTAGCATGAATAATCTTATGATCCCTTTGAGCCTGGGTGGCGGTCCTTATACAAACAGAGAACACTGGGTTCCCCAGGTGCCTCAATCCACCCAGATGTGAGTTTTAGTTGCCACCTTAAGTAAACCATTATTAACAATCTCACATCTGTCGTGAATGTCTCTCAAACCCAATCCACGTCTACGAGCATAGCATGGCAATATAATAGCAAACGTAGAAGTAACTCCCAAGGGTTTGATAAAAAGAACAGGTAATAGGTACTACCTCAACTACTTCCCAATACCCACAATTTAATTAGATCCTAATCATGCAATGTTTGAGGAATAGATCTAATGCAATAAAAACTGGGTATGGAAGGTATATGATCAAAGTGTTACTTGCCTTGCTGATGATCCGCGAAACCTAGCGATTCGAAGTAACAAGCGGCACACTCCGGGTACTCTATCGCAAACAAACAAGCAAACAATAAGTACTTATCTAATGCACAGGTAAAACTCGAATGAAAGATCCAACCAGAAAGTTCAACTT
>NC_057808.1:312342926-312538050 GCF_018294505.1 Triticum aestivum | reverse complement strand
GCTTATAAGAGGAGGGGGGCGGTGCTTGGAGGAGGGGCAAGGCGCGGCGGCGGTGTCCGAGGCGGTCACGGCGGCGGCGTCCGGCGTATGCACGGAGGAGACGCGCGGGGTGGCCGGCGGCTCGGCTGGGCCTCGGCCCGGTCGGGCGCGGCGCGAATTGTTTTTTTAAACATTCCGCCGAAAAAACTTCGTAGAAAAATAAATAAAAATCCAAAAAATATAAAACAAATTTTCCCCGTCTATTTATAATATTTAGAACCGGGTGAACATTTTTTTTGACACAAAAGAAATTTTGAAAACGTGCAATATTTTTTTAATGCAATTAAATAGCAAATAAAATCCGAATAAAAACCAATAAATGATTTTAATATTTTTCCTCCAATATTTCAATTGTTTTGGAGAAGTCATATTTTCTCCTCTCATTAAATTTTAAATGAAATATTTTTCCGGAGAGAAAATAATTAAAACCAAAATCCTCGTGTTATTATTTGATGAAAATCAAATATGAAAACTTCGAGAAAATCCCCAACTCTCTCCGAGGGTCCTTGAGTTGCTTAGGATTTATCGAGGATTTGTCAAAATGCAATAAAAATATGATATGCAATGATGATCTATGTATAACATACCAAATTGAAAATTTGGGATGTTACACCTCTCCACGTTACGTGAGAGGGGTTGGGAGGGGCGCACAGCCCCTTAGTGGGCTGGTGTACCCCCTCCCCTTGGCCCATAAGGCCCCCCAACGCTTGCCGGGGCCTCCGAAACACCTTTCGGACATGCTGGCCATAGCCTGGTACCCCCGGAACAATTCCGGACTCCAATACCCTTCGTCCAATATACCGATCTTCACCTCCGGACCATTCCGAAGTTCCTCGTCACGTCCGGGATCTCATCCGGGACTCCGAACAACCTTCGGTAACCACATACTATTTCCCATAACAACTCTAGCGTCACCGAACCTTAAGTGTGTAGACCCTACGGGTTCGGGAACCATGCAGACATGACCGAGACACCTCTCCGGCCAATAACCAATAGCGGGATCTGGATACCCATATTGGCTCCCACATGTTCCACGATGATCTCATCGGATGAACCACGATGTCAGGGATTCAATCAATCCCGTATACAATTCCCTTTTATCTATCGGTATGTTACTTGCCCGAGATTCGATCGTCGGTATCCCCATACCTCGTTCAATCTTGTTACCGGCAAGTCTCTTTACTCGTTCCGTAACGCATGATCCCGTGGCTAACTCATTAGTCACATTGAGCTCATTATGATGATGCATTACCGAGTGGGCCCAGAGATACCTCTCCGTCATACGGAGTGACAAATCCCAGTCTCGATTCGTGCCAACCCAACAGACACTTTCGGAGATACCTGTAGTGCACCTTTATAGCCACCCAGTTACGTTGTGACGTTTGGTACACCCAAAGCATTCCTACGGTATCCGGGAGTTGCACAATCTCATGGTCTAAGGAAACAATACTTGACATTAGAAAAGCTCTTAGCAAACGAACTACACGATCTTGTGCTATGCTTAGGATTGGGTCTTGTCCATCACATCATTCTCCTAATGATGTGATCCCGTTATCAATGACATCCAATGTCCATGATCAGGAAACCATAACCATCTATTGATCAACGAGCTAGTCCACTAGAGGCTTACTAGGGACATGTTGTGGTCTATGTATTCACACATGTATTACGGTTTCCAGTTAATACAATTATAGCATGAATAATAGACAATTATCATGAACAAGGAAATACAATAATAACCATTTATTATTGCCTCTAGGGCATATTTCCAACAGTCTCCCACTTGCACTAGAGTCAATAATCTAGTTCACATCACTATGTGATTGCAATGAATCCAACACCCATGGGGTTTGTTCATATCTCGCTTGTGAGAGAGGTTATTAGTCAACGGGTCTGAACCTTTCAGATCCGTGTGTGCTTTACAAATCTCTATGTCATCTCCTATATGCAGCTACCACGCGCTATTTGGAACTATTCCAAATAACTGCTCTACTATACGAATCCGGTTTACTACTCAGAGTCATCCGGATTAGTGTCAAAGTTTGCATCGACGTAACCCTTTACGACAAACTCTTTTACCACCTCCATAATCGAGAAAATTCCTTAGTCCACTAGTTACTAAGGATAAGTTCGACCGCTGTCATGTGATCCATTCCTGGATCACTATTGTACCCCTTGACTAACTCATGGCAAGGCACACTTCAGGTGCGGTACACAGCATAGCATACTATAGAGCCTACGTCTAAAGCATAGGGGACGACCTTCGTCCTTTCTCTCTCTTCTGCCGTGGTCAGGTCTTGAGTCTTACTCAATACTCACACCTTGTAACACAGCCAAGAACTCCTTCTTTGCTGATCTATTTTGAACTCCTTCAAAATCTTGTCACGGTATGTATTCATTTGAAAGTACTATTAGGCGTTTTTGATCTATCCTTATAGATCTTGATGCTCAATGTTCAAGTAGCTTTGTCCAGGTTTTCCATTGAAAAACACTTTTCAAATAACCCTGTATGCTTTCCAGAAATTCTACATCATTTCTGATCAACAATATGTTAACAACATATACTCAACAAAAATTCTATAGTGCTCCCACTCACTTATGTGGAAATACAAGTTTCTCATAAACTTTGTAAAAACCCAAAATCTTTGATCATCTCATCAAAGCGTACATTCCAACTCCGAGATGCTTACTCCAGTCCTTAGAAGGATTGCTGGAGCTTTGCATACTTGTTAGCATCTTTTAGGACTGACAAAACCTTCTGGTTGTATCACATACAACCTTTCCTCAAGAAAATCATCGAGGAAACAATGTTTTGACATCCTATCTGCAAGATTTCATAAATAATGCAGTAACTGCTAATATAATTATAACAGACTCTTAGCATCGCTACGAGTGAGAAAATCTCATTGTAGTCAACTCCTTGAACTTGTCGGAAAACATCTTAACGATAAGTCGAGCTTTCTTAATGGTGACACTTACCATCATTGTCCGTCTTCCTTTTAAAATCCATCTGCACCCAACAGCCTTACGACCATCAAGTAGTTCTTCCAAAGTCTATACTTTGTTTTTATACATGGATCCTCTCTCGGATTTTATGGCCTCGAGCCATTCGTCGGAATTCGGGCCCACCATCGCTTCTCCATAGCTCGTAGGTTCATTGTTGTCTAGCAACATTACTTCCAAGACAGGATTACGTACCACTCTGAAGTAGTACGCATCCTTGTCGTCCTACGAGGTTTGGTAGTGACTTGATCCAAAGTTTCATGATCACTGTCATAAGCTTCCACTTCAATTGGTGTAGGTGCCACAGGAACAAGTTCTTGAGCCCTGCTACACACTAGTTGAAGTGACGGTTCAATAACCTCATCAAGTCTCCACCATCCTCCCACTCAATTCTTTCGAGAGAAACTTTTCCTCGAGAAAGGACCCGTTTCTAGAAACAATCACTTTTGCTTCCAGATCTGAAATAGGAGGTATACCCAACTGTTTTGGGTGTCCTATAAAAATGCATTTATCCTCTTTGGGTTCGAGCTTATCAGCCTGATTTTTTTTCACATAAGCGTCGCACCCCCAAACTTTTAAGAAACGACAGCTTAGGTTTCTCTAAACCATAGTTCATACGGTGTCATCTCAACGGAATTGCGTGGTGCCCTATTTAAAGTGAATGCGGTTGTCTCTAATGCCTAGCCCATAAACGATAGTGGTAATTCGATAAGGGACATCATGGTATGCACCATATCCAATAGGGTGCAGTTATGATGTTCGGACACACCATCACAATATGGTGTTCCAGGCGGTATTAGTTGTGAAACAATTTCCACAATGTCTTAATTGTGTGCCAAACTCGTAACTCAGATATTCATCTCTATGATCATATCACAGACATTTTATCCTCTTGTCACGACGATCTTCAACTTCACTCTGAAATTACTTGAACCTTTCAATAATTCAGACTTGTGTTTCATCAAGTAAATATACTCAGCATCTACTCAAAACATCTTTGAAGTAAGAACATAACGATATCAACTGCATGCCTCAGCACTCATTGGACTGCACACATCAAAATGTATTACTTCCAACAAGTTGCTCTCTTGTTTCATCTTACTGAAAACGAGGCCTTTCAGTCATCTTGCCCATGTGGTATGATTTGCATGTCTCAAGTGATTCAAAATCAAGCGAGTCCAAACGATCCGTCTGTATGGAGTTTCTTCATGCATATCTACCAATAGACATGGTTCACATGTCTCAATCTTTTCAAAAACGAGTGAGTCCAAAGATCCATCAACATGGAGCTTCTTCATGCGTTTTATACCAATATGACTCAAGTGGCAGTGCCACAAGTATGTGGTACTATCATTACTATCTTATATCTTTTGGCATGAACATGTGTATCACTACGATCGAGATTCAATAAACCATTCATTTTAGGTGCAAGACCATTGAAGGTATTATTCAAATAGACAGAGTAACCATTATTCTCCTTAAATGAATAACCGTATTGCGATAAACATAATCCAATCATGTCTATGCTCAATGCAAACACCAAATAACAATTATTTAGGTTTAACACCAATTTCGATGGTAGAGGGAGCATGCGATGCTTGATCACATCAACCTTGGAAACACTTCCAACACATATCGTCATCTCACCTTTAGGTAGTCTTCGTTTATTCCGTAGCCTTTTATTTTGAGTTACCAACACTTAGCAACCGAACCGGTATCTAATACCCTGGTGCTACTAGGAGTACTAGTAAAGTACACATTAATATAATGTATATCCAATATACTTTTGTCGACCTTGCCTGCCTTCTCATCTACCAAGTATCTAGGGTAGTTCTGCTTCAGTGACCGTTGCCCTCATTACAGAAGCACTTAGTCTCGCGTTTGGGTTCAACCTTGGGTTTCTTCACTAGAGCAGCAACTGATTTGCCGTTTCATGAAGTATCCCTTCTTGCCCTTGCCCTTCTTGAAACTAGTGGTTTTACTAACCATCAACAATTGATGCTCCTACTTGATTTCTACTTTCGCGGTGTCAAACATCACGAATAGCTCAAGGATCATCATATCTATCCCTCGTATGTTATAGTTCATCACGAAGCTCTAGTAGCTTGGTGGCAGTGACTTTGGAGAACCATCACTATCTCATCTGGAAGATAACTCCCACTCAATTCAAGCGATTGTAGTACTCAGACAATCCGAGCACATGCTCAACGATTGAGCTTTTCTCCCTTAGTTTTCAGGCTTACGAAACTTGTCGGAGGTCTCACACCTCTTGACGTGGGCACGAGCCTAAAATCCCAATTTCAGCTCTTGGAACATCTCATATGTTCCGTGACGTTTCAAAATGTCTTCGGTGCCTCAATTCTAAACCGTTTAACATTACGCACTGAACTATCACGTAGTCATCAAAACGTGTATGTCAGATGTTCGCAACATCCACAAACGACGCTCGAGGTTCAGCACACCGAGCGGTGCATTAAGGACATAAGCCTTCTATTCAGCAATGAGGACAATCCTCAGTTTACGGACCCAGTCCGCATAATTGCTACTATCAACTTTCAACTAAATTTTCTCTAGGAACATATCTTAGTAGAACTAAAGCGTAAGCTACAACATAATTTGCAAAGACCTTTTGACTATGTTCATGATAATTAAGTTCATCTAATCAAATTATTTAATGAACTCCCATTCAGATAGACATCCCTCTAGTCATCTAAGTGATACATGATCCGAGTCAACTAGGCCGTGTCCGATCATCACGTGAGACGGACTAGTCATCATCGGTGAACATCTCCATGCTGATCGTATCTACTATACGACTCATGTTCGACCTTTCGGTCTCTTGTGTTCCGAGGCCATGTCTGTACATGCTAGGCTCATCAAGTCAACCTAAGTGTTTCGCATGTGTAAATCTTGCTTACACCCGTTGTATGCGAACGTTAGAATCTATCACACCCGATCATCACGTGGTGCTTCGAAAGAACGAACCTTCGCAACGGTGCACAGTTAGGGGGAACACATCTCTTGAAATTTTAGTGAGGGATCATCTTATTTATGCTACTGTCGTTCTAAGCAAATAAGATGTAAACATGACAAACATCACATGCAAATCATAAAGTGACATGATATGGCCAATATCATCTTGCGCCTTTTGATCTCCATCTTCGAGGCGCGGCATGATCACCTTCGTCACCGGCATGACACCATGATCTCCATCATCATGATCTCCATCATCATGATCTCCATCATCGTGTCTTCATGAAGTTGTCTCACCAACTATTACTTCTACTACTATGGCTAACAGTTAGCAATAAAGTAAAGTAATTACATGGCGTTTTTCATTGACAACTCCTATGGCTCCTGCCGGTTGTCATACTCATCGACATGCAAGTCCTGATTCCTATTACAAGAACATGATCAATCTCATACATCACATATATATAATTCATCACATCCTTTTGGCCATATCACATCACATAGCATACCCTGCAAAAACAAGTTAGACGTCCTCTAATTGTTGTTGCATGTTTTACGTGGCTGCTATGGGTTTCTAGCAAGAACGTTTCTTACCTACGCAAAAGCCACAACGGTGATATGCCAATTGCTATTTACCATTCATAAGGACCCTCTTCATTGAATCCGATCCGACTAAAGTGGGAGAGACAGACACCCGCTAGCCACCTTATGCATCAAGTGCATGTCAGTCGGTGGAACCTGTCTCACATACGAGTACGTGTAAGGTCGGCCCGGGCCGCTTCATCCCACAATGCTGCTGAATCAAGATAAGACTAGTAATGGTAAGCAAATTGAACAAATCATCGCCACAACTACTTTGTGTTCTACTCGTGCATAGAATCTACGCATAGACCTAGCTCTGATACCACTGTTGGGGAATGTAGCAATAATTCAAAATTTTCCTATGTGTCACCAAGATCAATCTAGGAGATGCTAGCAACGAGAGAAAGGGAGTGCATCTTCATACCCTTGAAGATCGCTAAGAGGAAGCGTTACAAGAACGCGGTTGATGGAGTCGTACTCGCGGCGATTCAAATCGCAGAAGATCCGATCTAGCGCCGAACGGACGGCGCCTCCGCCGAACAATAGACAATTATCATGAACAAGGAAATACAATAATAACCATTTATTATTGCCTTTAGGGCATATTTCCAACAGTTAATTATTTGACTACTCAGTGTTCTTCACTCATATCTTTTGGAGTAGTTTGTCATTTACTCATGTTCTTCACGTATATCCTATGAGTAAATGGTTGAATGAATTAAATGTCATAAATCTGAATTTATATATGTTTCATATGCTTATAACATGGGGAGTAATGACTTCACACATAATAAGTATAGGTAGTGAACTTATTGAAAGTTAGAAAACGTAGAATTGGTCACTTGAACAATTCACGAAAGAATATTAAAGGAAGAGGGATTTCACATATAAATATACTATCTTGGACATCTGTTGTAGTTGTGAGCACTCATTGAAATATGACATGATAAAAGGTTGATGTTGGACAAGGAAGACAACGTAATGGGTTATGTTTTCCTATATCCGAAATAAAGTATATTGTCTTGGATCATCCAACATGTTGAGCTTGCCTTTCCCCCTCATGCTAGCCAAATTCTTTGCACCAAGTAGAGATACTACTTGTGCTTCCGAATATTCCTTAAACTAGTTTTGCCATGAGAGTCCACCATACCTACCTATGGATTGAGTAAGATCCTTCAAGTAAGTTGTCATCGGTGCATGCAATAAAAATTGCTCTCTAAATATGTATGATCTATTAGTGCGAAGAAAATAAGCTTTATACAAACTTGTGATAGGGAAGTAATAAAAGTGACGGAATGCATAATAAAGGTCTTTATCACAAGGGGCAATATAAAGTGACGTTCTTTTGCATTAAGATTTTGTGCATCCAACCATAAAAGCGCATGACAACCTCTGCTTCCCTCTGCGAAGGGCCTATCTTTTACTTTTATTCTTCTACCTTATGCAAGAGTCATGGTGATCTTCACCTTTCCTTTTTACATTGTATCCTTGGGCAAGCACATTGTGTTGGAAAGATCCCGATATATATCCAATTGGATGTAAGTTATCATGAACTATTATTGTTGACATTACCCTTGAGGTAAAAGGTTGGGAGGCAAAACTATAAGCCCCTATCTTTCTCTGTGTCCGATTAAAACTTTGAACCCATAAATATCACGTGAGTGTTAGCAATTGTGAAAGGTTAAATGATAGTTGAGTATGTGGAGTTTGCTGAATCAAAGCTCTGACATAGACCCTTCCTGAAAATAAGATGAATTGCAATTGTTTGATGACTGAGAATATAGTTTGTTAGTTTCAAGAAAGTTTATGATCTATACTTTAACATGTGAATAGCTTGTTACTTGATCATGAAAAGTTTTATGAAGATGAGCTACTGATATGACATATAATGATGCTAGAAAAAGTGATTGGAACTATCATTGATCAAACTTGTGCACTTGCTAGCATTCACACTTCATAAATTATTTATTTTATCATTTACCTACTCGAGGACGAGCAGGAATTAAGCTTGGGGATTCTGATACGTATCCAACGTATCTATAATTTATGAAGTATTCATGCTATTATATTATCAACCTTGGATGTTTTATATGCATTTATATGCTATTTTATATGGTTTTTGGGACTAACCTATTAACCTAGAGCCCAGTGCCAGTTTCTGTTTTCTCCTTGTTTTAGAATATCGCAGAAAAGGAAAACCAAACGGAGTCCAATTGACCTGAAACTGGATGGAGCTTGTTTTTGGACCAGAAGAAGACCACGGAGCATCGGAGTTGGGCCAGAAGAGTCCCGGGTTGCCCACGAGGGTGGGGGCGCGCCCCCTGCCTCGTGGACAGCCCGGAGACCCCCCTGACGTGAAATCTACACCAACACCTCTCATATATACCCAAACTTCGAGAAAGAAACCTAGATCGGAAGTTCCACCGCCGCAAGCCTCTGTAGCTTATAGTGGGTTATAATAGCTTATAGATGCCATCATCGCCATGAAGGCCAAGGACCAGAGGGAGAACCTTTCCCCATCTAGGGGGGAGGCCATGGAAGAGGAAGCACAAGGGGGAGAACCTCTCCTCCTCTCTCTTGGTGGCACCGGAGTGCCATTGAGAGGGGAATCATCGCCGCGGTGATCGTCTTCATCAACATCACCACCATCATCACCATCCTCATCTCTTTTACGCAGTCCACTCTCCCGCACCCCGCTGTAATCCCTACTTGAACATGGTGCTTTATGCCACACATTATGATCCAATGATGTGTTGCCATCCTACGATGTTTTGAGTAGATATCTTTTGTCTTTGGGTTGATTGATGATCTAGATTGGTATGAGTTGTATGTTTTACTTTGGTGCTGTCCTATGGTGCCCTCCGTGTCGCGCAAGCGTGAGGGATTCCCGTTCTAGGGTGTTGTAATACGTTTATGATTCACTTATAGTGGGTTGTGTGACTGACTGAAACACAAACCCGAGTAAGGGGGTTGTTGCGTATGGGATAAAGAGGACTTGATGCTTTAATGCTATGGTTGGGTTTTACCTTAATGACCTTTTGTAGTTGCGGATGCTTGCTAGAGTTCCAATCATAAGTGCATATGATCCAAGTAGAGAAAGTATGTTAGCTTATGCCTCTCCCTCATATGAAACTGCAATAGTGATTACCGGTCTTGTTAACAATTGCCTGGGACAATTCCACACACCGGTCCACCATTATTCCACACTCGCTATTTATAATATTTAGTAGTATATTCTAACTTTATGATAACAACACCTACTTTTATATTTTAGCTCTCCGATATCATACAAAGTTATCCTCTTCATACCCACAACATAGTTTTATTTCTCGTTGCTAGTTGGAAGCAAATGTTCGGTGTACGTAGAGTCGTATCAGTGGCAGATAGGGCTTGAGAGAATATTGATCTTACCTTTAGCTCCTTGTGGGTTCGACACTCCATACTTATCACTTCCACCTTCGGAAATTGCGATGATGATTCCCTGCACTTGGGGATTATCGTGGCTCTCATGGATGTTTTCAAGGTATAAGAGTATATATAGGCGAAAGAAGTAGGTCGGTGGAGCTACGAGGGGCCCACAAGGGTCGAGGCGCGCCCTCCTGCCTTGTGGCTGCCTCGTTGCGTCTCTGACTTCCACTCCAAGTCTCATGGATTGCGTTTGTTCCAAGAAAGATCCTCGCGAAGGTTTCGTTCCGTTTGGATTCCGTTTGATATTCCTTTTCTGCGGAACACTGAAATAGGCAAAAAAAATAGCAATTTGCACTGGGCCTTCGGTTAATAGGTTAGTCCCAAAAATTATATAAAATAGCATATTAAAGCCCATTAAACATCCAGAATAGATAATAGCATAGCATGCAATAATAAAAAATTATAGATACGTTGGAGACGTATGAGTAACCGGGATGCCCAGTCCCATGCCATGGATTGTTGTTAGCTGGAGGCACCCGTTGTTTCGGACAAGCCATGGATTGATGTTTGTTGGTGGTGGGGAGTATAAACTTTACCATTCTGTTTGGGAACCATCTATAATGTGTGTAGCATGGAAGATATCGAGATCTCTTGGTTGTTATGTTGACAATGAAAGTATGCCATTCAAAATATTATTTATCTCTGTTTCAAAACTCGAGCTATGGCACCTCTGCAAATCCCTGCTTCCCTCTATGAAGGGCCTATCTATTTACTTTTATGCCGAGTCATCACCCTCTTATTAAAAAGAACTAGTTGGAGAGCACCGCTGTCATTCGCATGCATTGCTATTAATTTACATTGAGTATGACTATGGCTGGATCTCTTTTACCATGAATTACAATGTCTAGTCAGTCCTTGATCTTTAGGGGTGCTCTGCATTTATGTTTTGTGGTCTCAGAAAGGGCTAGCGAGATACCATCTTGTTATATCCTGTTATGATTGTTTTGAGAAAGTGTTGTCATCCAAGATTTATTATTATTGCTCGCTAGTTGATTATGCCTTTGATATGAGTAAATATGAGACCTAAATGTAATTGTGAATATTGTTAGTTCATAATCTTTGCTGAAAACTTGAATGCTGACTTTACATATTTGCAACAACAAGATCAAACAGAGTTTGTAAAAGTTTTGTTTATCACTTTCAATTTGTCAACTGAATTGCTTGAGGACAAGCAAAGGTTTAAGCTTGGGGGAGTTGATACGTCTCCAATGCAGCTACTTTTCCAAACACTTTTGCCCTTGTTTTGGACTCTAACTTGCATGATTTGAATGGAACTAACCCGGACTGACGTTGTTTTCAACAGAACTACCATGGTGTTATTTTTGTGCAGAAATAAAAGTTCTCGGAATGACCTAAAATTCCACGGAGACATGTTTTGGAATTAATAAAAAATAATGGCGAAAGAATCAACATCAAGGGGCCCACACCCTGTCCACGAGGGTGCAGGGCGCGCCCCTGCCTCGTGGGCCCCCTGAGATTCCACCGACCTCAACTCCAACTCCATATATTCACGTTCCGGGAGAAAAAAATCAGAGAGAAGGATTCATCGCGTTTTACAATACGGAGGCGCCGCCAAGCCCTAATCTTCCTTGGGAGGTCCCATCTGGAGTCCGTTCGGGGCTTCGGAGAGGGGAATCCGTCGCCATCATCATCATCAACCATCCTCCATCACCAATTTCATGATGCTCATCGACGTGCGTGAGTAATCCCATCGTAGGCTTGCTGGACGGTGATGGGCTGGATGAGATTTACCATGTAATGGAGTTAGTTTTGTTAGGGTTTGATCCCTAGTATCCATTATGTTCTAAGATTGATGTTGCTATGACTTTGCTATGCTTAATGCTTGTCACTAGGGCCCGAGTGCCATGATTTCAGATCTGAACCTATTATGTTTTCATGAATATATGTGAGTTCTTGATCATATCTTGCAAGTCAATAGTCACCTACTATGTGTTATGATCCGGCAACCCCGAAGTGACAATAATCGGGACCACTCCCGGTGATGACCGTAGTTTGAGAAGTTCATGTATTCACTAAGTGTTAATGTTTTGGTCCGGTACTCTATTAAAAGGAGGGCTTAATTTCCCTTAGTTTCCAATAGGAACCCGCTGCCACGGGAGGGTAGGACAAAAGATGTCATGCAAGTTCTTTTCCATAAGCACGTATGAATATATTCGGAATACATGCCTACATTACATTGATGAACTGGAGCTAGTTTTGTGTCACCCAATGTTATAACTTTTGCATGAGGAATCGCATCCGACATAATTATCCATCATTGATCCATTGCCTACGAGCTTTTCACATATTGATCTTTGCTTAGCTACTTTTCCGTTGCCACTGTTACGATTGCTACAAAAACTACTACTGTTACTTTTGCCACCATTACCGTTACTTCCATACTACTTTGCTACTAAATATTTTGCTGCAGATATTAAGTCTTTCAGGTGTGGTTGAATTGACAACTCAACTGCTAATACTTGAGAATATTCTTTGGCTCCCCTTGTGTCGAATCAATAAATTTGGGTTGAATACTCTACCCCGAAAACTGTTGCGATCCCCGATACTTGTGGGTTATCATTGGTCTGGTACGCCGCCTTGACATTGATGGATTTGAAATAATCATCAGCTCTGGGTTTTGCGATCCTGGAAAACAGGTTATACCAACGACAGCACAACAGAACCACACACCAATGATCCTCGAAACTGGAGATATACTACAACTAAACAATGTATGTTATGTTAGCTTACATTTCAGTTGTCTCTTTGTCGTACGTATCCGTGCTCATGATGGCACTGTTTTTGTGTCTTCCTGCCTTCATCTTGTGCAAGGGTGTTGTAGCGCACATCTCCAACAACGCAAGATTCATAATGTCTTACTCGAGTATCAGGACCCATTGCTAGTGCGTAAAGGGCATCATCAACTACCAGCCCATCCTCCCACATCTTCTTAACCTATGGTTAGAAAATAGACAAGCTGATCATCTTATGTACTCAATATATTAGAAAAACTGACAGTGCAATTCAAAAGCTTACATGGCTCTTGAACCATTTTGCAAATCCTGCCATAACCAGTTTGTCAATGTTTCTTGGATTTTGTGGCAGTAACTCCTTTTTGTAGATGCTGCACAACATAGTGATCGCGTCAAACATCTAAATATATAAGATTGTTCTGCAAGTTTAGTAGATTATGATGTATAAGCTGCAGTACATAGTGATCGCGTCAAACATTTCAAGTTTAGTGATGGATGGCTCATTACATTCTGATCTCTGTACTCCTGGTTCCTAGAATGCCACGGTACATCCTCTCTTGTTTCAGCATCATGAAACAACCTCTGCAATCTTGGTGTAATTGGAAAATGTCTCAGAACATTATGAGGAATCCTCTTCACAGCATCGCCATCTTTCCATCTTGATGATTTGCATTTCGGGCATTCACTTAAGTTGGCATGATCCTTCCGGAACAGAACACAATTATTCTTACAAACATGGATCATATCATATCCAATTCCAACTGCACGAAGGAAATTCTTCATTTTACTGTAGGTGTGTGGGAGCTCAGACGCATCTGGGAAAGCTTTGCGGAAAGTAGCCAACATCGCATCGAATGATTTGTTGGTCATCCGCTCAGATGTCTTCACCTGAAGAAAGGTGACCATAGCTGAGAATACTGACAGCTTATTTCCTGGGGTGACAGCCACGTTGCATTGTTCCAACATGCGGTCCCACCGTTTTTCTTCTGCAGGTGAAAGTTCACGAAATGCACGAGCATTTCGTAGCATTGTTTCAATGTTGGTCAAACTCACTGGCTCCGCCACCACCACCTCCTTCTCCTCTTCCACCTGAGCATTAGGCAGATCAAGATGGTGATCTGCTGCTTCCACGTAGTTAGTAACATTGACGTACACAGCTTCACCATGATGAACCCACCTAGTATATGTGATCGAGATCCCATAGAAGTGTAGATGATTTCGAAAAGTTGACTGGGGACTTGTAACTGAATTCATACAACTGCTACACGGGCAGAGCACATCTGATTTCGGACCACCGTACTCAGCTCTGATAAAGTTCATGAAGTTTTCAACCACCTCGACATATGCAGCGGAGAATCTTCGAGCAGAAGTTATGCAAGTCATGTCCATCTGTTAGACATACAAATTAGTTCTTCTACTAGATATTACAGGAAAAAATATATGCTTTTTTATGAAGTAAAAAAATACCTAGGTCGATGTCTAAAGCTATGGCAAGATATTTGGACGAGCAGACCTAAGTAACGAAATATATTTAAAGCTAATTCAGCAAACAGATTTGACTGCTAAATTATGGCAGGCTGTTTCAGCAGTCAATGAGGGCGAGCACACAGCCATCAAACTATCGGAGGCCATCGCAGCAACTAAGATCGAGTATAAAACGGTGTAGAGATATTTCACCTAACAGATTGGCTACTAGACCATGGCAATCTACGTCACAATAAGTATATGGCAGGATATTTTAGCAACTAATCGGGCTTGGCATGCCATCTCAGCTAAGCAGATTGAGTGCAGAACAGGGCAAGGAAACTTCTTAAGCAGAGCATATTGATAACCCAGAAGTATAGGGGATCAATTGTAGCCTCTTTCGATAAGTAAGAGCGTCGAACCCAAAGAGGAGCTAAAGGTAGAACAAATATTCCCTCAAGTTCTGTCGACCACCAATACAACCCTACGCATGCTTAACGTTCGCTTTACCTAAAACAAGTATGAAACTAGAAGTACTTTGTAGGTGTTGTGGGATATGTTTGCAAGAATATAAAGAGCACGCAAATAAAAACTAGGGGCTGTTTAGGTAAAGAAGAAATAAAGTTAGTATAGCGAGTGTGGAAAAGTGGTGGTAGGAGTTGCGAAATTGTCCCTAAGCAATTGACTACTTTACTAGACTGATAGCAAGTTTTATGTGGGAGAGGCCACTGCTAGCATGTCATCCCTGACTTGCAATTCTATGCACTTATGATTGGAACTATTAGCAAGCATCCGCAACTACTAACGTTCATTAAGGTAAAACCCAACCATAACATTAAGATATATTGGTCCCCCTTCAATCCCGTATGCATGAATTTCTATGCTAGGTTGAAGCTTCTGTCACTCTTGCCCTCCAATACACAGTCCTATCAACATACAACTAACCCTATGGTGTGATCCACGCGCGCGCTCATATGATGGGCACCAAAGGACAGCAACATAACCACAAGCAAATTAAACCAATCATAGCAATTTACCAATTACCGATAGGACAACGAAATCTACTCAGACATCATAGGATGGAAACACATCATTGTATAATAATATGAAGCATAAAGCACCATGTTAAAGTAGAGGGTACAACGGGTTGTGGGAGAGTGGACGTTGTAGATAGATGGGGGAAGGTGATGAAGATGTTGGTGAAGATGACGGAGGTGTTGGTGTAGATCGTTGTCGCGATGATGGCCCCGGCGGCGTTCCGGCGCCACCGGGAGAGAGGGGGAGAGAGCCCCCCTTATTTTTCTTCTTCCTTAACCTTCCCCCTAGATGGGAGAAGGGTTTCCCCTCTGGTCCATGGCCTCCATGGCATGGTAGGGGCGAGAGCCCCTCCGAGATTGGATCTGTCTCTCTGTCTCTCTGTTTCTACGCTCCCGATTCTGGCCTTTTACCGTTTCTTATATTCCAAGAGATCTGTAACTCCGATTGGACTGAAATTTGGACACGATTTTTATCCGGATATTGGCTTTCTTGCAGCGAAAGAAGGGCACCAACCACCTTAAGGAGTGGCCACGAGGGCCCAGGGCGTGCCCCTCACCCTCGTGGGCCCCTCGGGCATCATCTCGCGTTGATTCCACTTCCCAAAATTCACATATATTCTAAAAAAATCACCGTCAGTTTTTATCCTATTTGGACTCCGTTTGATATGGATTTTCTATGAAACGAAAAAACATGCAACAAACAGGAACTGGCACTGGGCATTGGATCAATATGTTAGTCCCAAAAATAGTATAAAAAGTTGCCAAAAGTATATGAAAGTTGTATAATATTGGCATAGAACAATCAAAAACTATAGATACGACGGAGATGTATCAGCATCCCCAAGCTTAATTCCTGCTCGTCCTTGGGTAGGTAAATGATAAAAAAGATAATTTCTGATGTGGAATGCTACCCAGCATAATCTTGATCATGTAATCTAATCATGGCATGAATATTAAGACACGAGTGATTCAAAGCAATAGTCTATCATTTGACATTAAGACAATAATACTTCAAGCATACCAACCAAGCAATTATGTCCTCTCAAAATAACATAGCCAAAGAAAGCTCATCCCTACAAAATCATATAGTTTGGCTATGCTTCATCTTCGTCACACAAAATGCTCCCATCATGCACAACCCCGATGACAAGCCAAACAATTGTTTCATACTGTAGTATTTTCAAACTTTTTCAACCTTAACGCAATATATGAGCGCGAGCCATAGCACTATAGGTGGAATAGAATATGATGATGGAGGTTGTGTGGAGAAGACAAAAAAGGGAGAAAGTCTCACATCGACGCGGCTAATCAATGGGCTATGGAGATGCCCATCAATTGATGTCAATGCGAGGAGTAGGGATTGCCATGCAACGGATGCACTAAGAGCTATAAGTGTATGGAAGCTCAAACTGAAAACTATGTGGGTGTGCATCCAACTTGCTTGCTCATGAAGACCTAGGGCATTTGAGGAAGCCCATCATCGGAATATACAAGCCAAGTTCTATAATGAAAATTCCCACTAGTATATGGAAGTGATAACTCAAGAGACTCTCTATATGAAGAACATGGTGCTACTCTGAAGCACAAGTGTGGTAAAAGGATAGTAACATTGCCCTTCTCTCTTTTTCTCTCATTTTTTTGTTTTTTTGTTATTTTGGTGGGCTTCTTTGGCCTCTTTTTTTATCTGGGCTTCTTTGGCCTCTTTTATTTTTCATAAAGTCCGGAGACTCATCACAACTTGTGAGGGAATCATAGCTTCCATCATCCTTTCCTCACTAGGGCAATGCTATAGTAATGATGATCATCACACTTTTATTTACTCATAACTCAATATTACAACTCGATATCTAGAACAATATGACTCTATATGAATGCCTCCAGCGGTGTACCGGGATGTGCAATGATCTAGTGTAGCAATGACATCAAAAAACGGACAAGCCATGAGAACATCATGCTAGCTATCTTACGATCATGCAAAGCAATATGACAATAAATGCTCAGGTCATGTATATGATGATGATGGAAGTTGCATGGCAATATATCTCGGAATGGCTATGGAAATGCCATAATAGGTAGGTATGGTGGCTGTTTTGAGGAAGATATAAGGAGGCTTATGTGTGATAGAGCGTATCGTATCATGGGGTTTGGATGCACTGGCGAAGTTTGCACCAACTCTCGAGGTGAGAAAGGGCAATGCACGGTACCGAAGAGGCTAGCAATGATGGAAGGGTGAGAGTGTGTATAATCCATGGACTCAACATTAGTCATAAATAACTCACATACTTATTGCAAAAATCTACAAGTCATCAAAATCAAGCACTACGCGCATGCTCCTAGGGGGTAGATTGGTAGGAAAATACCATTGCTCGTCCCCGACCGCCACTCATAAGGAAGACAATCAAAGAAACACTGTCGTGGTATTCTCACGGGGGGGTGTGAGTCGACAGATGCCACAAGGGCTTTGTGTGAGGGTAAGACTGATGCTGATAGGACCGGGAGCGGGTATGCGAGTAGCACGCGCTAGTTTACCCAGGTTCGGGGCTCTCCGGAGAGATAATACCCCTACTCCTGCATATCTGAGTATATATATCTGGGGTGTACATCGGGCAGTACAAAGTGCTCCTAGAGCTGTATCTGGGGGCAGTGCCATGGGCATCTGGCTCCATATATGCATGCACAAAGCATGCTTTAGTGGCCGGCCATGAGCATGCCCGCATGTGTGTGCTTGGGCATGCTTGCCCGTGGGGATGGATGGATGGATGGCTAGCTAGCTCTCTTGCTAGCTAGCTTGCTTGTGTGTGGCGTGTGAGTCCATCCCATGGATGGATGGATGTGTGTCTCCTTTTATAGTGTGAGGCTAGCTTACTATCTAAGCTATGTGGAGGTATGGGAGCAAGGCATGGTGCATGTCATGCTTGTCCCCTAGGTCACTTCATGAATAGTGCCAGGGGACAAGTGACACTATACATGACGGTGTCGCGGTACGGTTGTCTTGTCTGCGGTATGGCCGTCTCGTCGGGGTCTTGTCGATGCCGGGTCGGACTGCAGTTGGCAGCCGGCTAGTCGGCGCAGTCGGTCAGCTGGCAGTCGGCCGGGTGGAGCAGTCGGACGGGGAGCCGGCAGGAGCGGCCGGGCAGTCGGACTGAGGGGCTTTGCTAGCCCCCATGCCTTGAAATATTGTCTTGCCGTCTTCGGGATACCCGTGTCCAATTACTCCGACAAACACCTCATGCTTCAAATTTGTTGCACAACGGTTACCATACGTGCATGCTACGGGACTTGCAAACCTCAACACAAGTATTTCTCAAATTCACAATTACCCACTAGCATGACTCTAATATCACCATCTTTATATCGCAAAACTATTGCAAGGAAACAAACATATCATATTCAGTGATCTACAAGTTTTATGTAGGATTTTATGACTAACCATGTGAATGACCAATTCCTGTCATCTCTCTAAATAGATATAAGTGAAGCAAGAGAGTTTAATTCTTTCTACAAAAGATATGCCCACGCTCTAACAAATATACGTGAAGCAAAAGAGCATTCTACAAATGGCGGTTTTCTATGTATAGGGAAACAGGCAATTCATACTTCAAATGATATAAGTGAAGCACATGAAGCATTCTATAAAGCCATACTCAAAAGATATAAGTGAAGTGCAAAGAGCATTCTATAAACCAACCAAGGACTATCTCACATCAGCATGGTGCATCAAATAAAAGTGAAAACTAAATGCAAAAGATGCTCCAAGATTTGCACATATCTCATGAACGAAATGAATCCGAAAACATACCGATACTTGTTGAAGAAAGATGGGATGCCTTCCGGGGCATCCCCAAGCTTAGACGCTTGAGTCTCCTTTAATATTTACTTGGGGTGCCTTGGGCATCCCCAAGATTGAGCTCTTGCCTCTCCTACTTCTCCTCACATCGAGACATCCTCGATCTTCGAACACTTCATCCACACAAAACTCAACAGAAAGCTCGGTAAGATCCGTTAGTATAATAAAGCAAATCACTACTCTAAGTACTGTTGCAAACCAATTCATATTTTGTTTTTGCATTGTAGCTATTGTAATATAACTTTTCCATGGCTTAATCCACTGATAGAAATTGATAGTTTAATCAAAACAAGAAAACTATGCATCAAAAACAGAATCTGTCTTAAACAGGACAGTCTGTAGTAATATGACCATTCACCATACTTCTGGTACTCCAAAAATTCTGAAAACATTAGGAACAATAAACAATTTGTATAGAAAGACAATGCAAAAACTTTCAGAACCGTCTGATGTTCCAGTAAAAAATGTAAAATCGCGCACTACAGCCAAAGTTTCTGTTTTGCACCGCACAAACCAACAAGCAATGTAAACATCCTAAAGGCAAATCTTGGCACATTATTTTTGTTTTTAAACTTTATAAAAGCACACAACAGAAATAAATGACTCTCTAAAACTTCCGGGTTGTCTCCCTGGCAGCGCTTTCTTTAAAGCCATTAAGCTAGGCATATAGTGCTCAAGTAATGGATCCACCCGGATCCCAAGGTATATCAAAGCCAATTTTAATTAACAATGATTTGTGATTTAGTAGTGAGCACAAAGTAACATATATCATGCAATGACGAAGTCTAACTCTCTTCCTATGCATCGGCATGTCATAAAAGAACAATTCATGCACATCAAGTAAATGCCAATGCATAGCATAAGAAGTTTCTTGCAATTTTATCGTGTTGGAAATATGGAGAGGCGGAGATGTAGTTACTCTCTCATAATAATTGCAAGTAGGAGCAGCAAGCACATGGATATTATATCTATCAAAATCATCATGTGTAGTAGTGAAACGCAACCCATCAATATAATCCTTAATAAGGGCAAACTTCTCCGATATAGTGTAGTCGGGAGAATTCAAAAAGATAATAGGACTATCATGCGTGGGTGCAATAGCAACAATTTCATGTTTAACATAAGGAACTATAGCAAGTTCATCTCCATAAGCATAATTCATATTGGCATCTTGGCCACAAGCATAGCAAGCATCATCAAAAAGGGATATTTCAAAAGAATCAACGAGATCATAATAATCATCATAGCAATCATCCCTCGGTAAGCACGAAGGGAAATTAAACAATGTATGAGTTGAAGAGTTACTCTCATTAGAAGGTGGGCACGGGTAGCTAATCCGATCTTCCTCCTTTTGTTCTTTGCTCTCCTCGTCATCTTTTTCATCCAATGAGCTCACAATTTTATCAATTTCTTCTTCCATAGACTCCTGCAAAATATTAGTCTCTTCTTGGACAGCGGAGGAGTCCTCAATATATGGTTTAATATAAGGATTAGAAGCATAATTATCATAGCAATATTTAAGTATGGCCAAATTTTCAGATTTGTAGAGAGTAGTATCACACTTTTCAATAAAAGAAGCAATTTCACAAGTACCCCTAAAAGCAACAAATTCTTCAATTTGTTGAACATCATAGTAATTATAAACACCCTTAGTATACGAAGATATGATTCCATTATCACTAAACTCACATTGGTAAGGTAGGTGTTTCTTAGGGTCTTTAGAACAACAAGTACAATCATATATTTCACATAAATTCCAAGCATAGCACTGCAAACGACGAATTTGGTCCAGTAAAAGTTTCCCTTTTTCAGATATGCGGTGTCGCACATAACAAGCATGCTCATCTAAAGATTTGCCCTGAACTAAGCTAGTTGGGGTTTCAGCCCGAGCACATAGTGATCGAAGATGATCCAAGTAAAAAGCTTCAGTAGTGTGATAGATTTTGAGTGGTTCTTCAACCATTGGTTCAGTAGGTACCACTAATTTTTTTGGTATTTTGCGTTTCCTACCCATAACTAAAGATAGAAAACAAAAGCACAAAAAAAACTACTTAGTGATAAAGCAAACAAGCACACACGAGAATATTCACCCCACGCTATAACTCCCCGGCAACGGCGCCAGAAAAAGGTCTTGATAACCCACAAGTATAGGGGATCAATTGTAGCCTCTTTCGATAAGTAAGAGTGTCGAACCCAACGAGGAGCTAAAGGTAGAACAAATATTCCCTCAAGTTCTATCGACCACCGATACAACCCTACGCACGCTTAATGTTCGCTTTACCTAAAACAAGTATGAAACTAGAAGTACTTTGTAGGTGTTGTGGGATATGTTTGCAAGAATATAGAGAGCGTGCAAATAAAGACTAGGGGCTGTTTAGGTAAAGAATCAATAAAGTTAGTATAGCGAGTGTGGAAAAGTGGTGGTAGGAGTTGTGAAATTGTCCCTAAGCAATTGACTACTTTACTAGACCCATAGCAAGTTTTATGAGGGAGAGGCCATTCGTAGCATGTCATCCCTGACTTGGAATTCTATGCACTTATGATTGGAACTATTAGCAAGCATCCGCAACTACTAACATTCATTAAGGTAAAACCAAACCATAGCATTAAGATATATTGGTCCCCCTTCAATCACGTATACATCAATTTCTATGCTAGGTTGAAGCTTCTGTCACTCTTGCCCTCCAATACATAGTCCTATCAACATACAACTAACCTATGGTGTCATCCACGTGCGTGCTCATATTATGGGCACCAAAGGACAGCAACATAACCACAAGCAAATTAAACCAATCATAGCAATTCACCAATTACCGATAGGACAACAAAAATCTACTCAGACATCATAGGATCGCAACACATCATTGTACAATAATATGAAGCATAAAGCACCATGTTCAAGTAGAGGGTACATTGGGTTGTGGGAGAGTGGACCACTGTAGATAGATGGGGGAAGGTGATGAAGATGTTGGTGAAGATGACGGAGGTGTTGGTGTAGATCGTTGTCGCGATGATGGCCCCGGCGGCGTTCCGCCGCCACCGGGAGAGAGGGGGAGAGAGCCCCCTTCTTTTTCTTCTTCCTTGACCTTCCCCCTAGATGGGAGAAGGGTTTCCCCTCTAGTCCATGGCCTCCATGGCATGGGAGGGGCGAGAGCCCCTTCGAGATTGGATCTGTCTCTCTGTTTCCGCGCTCCCGATTCTGGCCTTTCACCGTTTCTTATATTCCCGGAGATCTGTAACTCTGATTGGGCTGAAATTTGGACACGATTTTTATCTGGATATTGGCTTTCTTGCAGCGAAAGAAGGGCACCAACCGCCTTAAGGAGTGGCCACGAGGGCCCAGGGCGCGCCTAACCCCCTAGGGCACACACCTCAACCTCGTGGGCCCCTCGGGCATCGTCTCGCGTTGATTCCACTTTCCCAAAATCCACATATATTCCAAAAAAAATCTCCATCAGTTTTTATCTCGTTTGGACTCCATTTGATATGGATTTTCTGCGAAACAAAAAACATGCAACAAACAAGAACTGGCACTGGGCACTGGATCAATATGTTAGTCCCAAAAATAGTATAAAAAGTTGCCAAAAGTATACGAAAGTTGTATAATATTGGCATGGAACAATCAAAAATTATAGATACGATGGAGACGTATCACATATTGACTGTAAACTACTTCGGCAAACACTGAGATTAACAGCGTCTATCAGCTAACGTTCAGCGCTACACCGACATGCACGGGGCCTCAGTCTAGAATGCGCGTACCGTGGGAGAAGCTGACCGCTGTGCGTCTCCACACGAACGTCGCCAGCAGTGGCGGCACTGACCACCGTGCGCCTCCACAAGAACGTCACCAGTGGTGGCGGTGTGGCTCGAGGACGACAGTCTACGAGAGCGTACTGTGGGCGCGAGGGGATCGCCGTGCGTCCCCTCGATGAACCGCGACGTCGACGTATCGGCGCGGCGGGGAGGGCGGCTTTGGCAGAGTGAATGGAGTGCAGGGGGACGGGGGAGGGGGGTTTGGGGAATATTATTGGCTAGTTGGCCAAAGGGCGGTTGAATTTGGGATTTGGGGGGAATTTTTTTTGGGGGGGGGGGGGGGATTTTCGCGCGGGGGGCGGGGGGAGTTTGGCGCATGGTCGGTTTCTCCAAGTGCAGTCCCATGTGTCACTGAAGAGGCAAGCCGAAGCGCGTTCCGTTTGCATGAGCCGTGTGCAGGACCGAACGTGTGTGGGGTGCAATGCGACCATGACAGGGGTGTTGTGAGTGTACCCCTTTTTCCTTTTAAACTAGGTGCTTCGCGCCCTCAAAAAAACTTGGTGCTTCGCGCAATCCATCGATACTACTACTAGTAATCTGGTAATCCCGACTAAAACGGCGCAACCCTGTCTTTTCCCGCGCGATATGCTGGGAGTTTGGCTTAGTTGGTTTTTTTGGACGAGTAATGCTACACCTACGTAATCCCAGTTACATAATTAACGTAATGTGAAACTTGTGAGCTGTTGATTGTATATTGGGGGGAGGGAGGGGCCCACCACCATGAAAATCACGGAGGAGAGAGAGAGAGGCAATTTACGTTAACCCTTTCCTAGGTTCCCGTAGATGTAGAAAGATGTGAAATGTGTGAATGTGTAGTGGATGTACTATTGGAGTGCCTAAGATAAAATTGTGTATGTAGACCCTATGTGTTTATTTACTTCGCATGTTAGTTTTGTCTCGGTTCAATAAAAAGCAGAATTGGTGATGATGGTGTGCCTGCCATCCCACAATATAGGCCGTCCGATCTATATCTAACGGATAGGAAGGAAACTATGACAATTTACCCGCACTCCTCTCCACATTTGCAGATAAGGCCTTCCCTCGTTCATCCTTTTCTCCCACAAGATCTTGATGTTCCGTGCAACGCACAGGTATCTTGCTAGTACTCCTACAATATACTATATTATTGTGAAAGTTCATATACACCGGCCGAGATTAATGCAAACACGATAGATTTTCTTTACATTTCAAACTTTTATAGGACAGAAAAATAAAAGAAACCCGACCCTAAACCTATTCTACAGCGGCGACAGATGTCCTCCATCTGTGATCTCCATGTAGAGGGCGGGGTTCAAGACAAAGGTGCGGTCTCCGCCGAGGAAGAGTAGAACACGGGAGACGGACCGGCCAGTTGGCACCCATGCCCTGCCACCTCCCATGCCCTACTCATCCTCAGAGGAGTCCCCGACCTCGGCGGTGCCAGACGTTGGACGATGGCAAGTGGACGCGTGGCTGATGGTGCTCCCGTCGTCAGCCGCCATCGTGGCCACCGCTTGTGCGGTCGCGTCCGCGTCCGACTACGCCGCTATTGCGTCACGAGCGGTGACTTGAGCAAGGGCGGCGACCTCGAGCTTCATCCTCGAAGACAAAGCTCTCCCGCAGAGCGTTCGCGCTCGCGGTCATGGCGGATGTGGCGCCAGGTAGCAGGATGATGCGCTATGGTGTGGAGGTTAGCTGGGCATTGTCGCTTTAAGTAGTGCATTCCGGTGAGGCCAAAGCATCCGGGCGCGTCATTAAGTCGCCGAAGTTTGTTCCTCGGGCATCGAGCCTCTTAACAATGGCATACAGACAGATGGCATGAATGCGGTCAGCTGGCGCCGGCTGGGAACGCACCGCGCGACGGCGCGAGGGACGAGGATTTTTGGTGTGCCAGGGTAGTCAGCTGTGGTCGTGGCAACATTGGAGATGCCCTTTGCTCACATGCGACCCCACATGTCATTGAAAAAGCAAGACGACCCGGCATGGTCTCAGGTCCTGGGGATGCAGTTGGCTGCGCTACACCACTCCGCGGATGCGTCACGGCACGCGCGCACTTCGGCGCCCCGTGCATCCTCGACGAGCCGGGTGTTGATCTGCTGGTCGTGCCATGGCGCTAACGCCACCCTCGGCACAGTTAAACCGACCGTGTCCAGCGACGATGAGCGTGTCGCTCACCGCGGTTGCCCTGTCCATAGGCGGTGCTGGAGCTGTGCCACATTGCTGGCCCCCATGACCCACATGAACGGTTGCCGGTGGCGAGGAGGTCATGGGCCAGCTCCTCCATTGGACTGGTCTGCACCACGTCGTCCCAACATGTGTGCCCCACAAGTCGGTTTCCCTCTTTTCCCGGCCATATTCGAGCGTCAGTGCTCCGCGTTGCGCATTAGGCGCAGAACGGGTGGTTTTTGTGCCCTGATTCAAATGTGGTACAGTACCAAGTTGTTACCCTAGCCCCAAGTGTGGTGGTTTTGGGTACAGTACCACCCTTTTCCTTTTCAAGTAGTGAAGTGTAACACTTGATTAAGTAGCCGGATGGTGTGCTAAATGTAGGTGTCCGACTGTTTGAAAGAATAATTGAGGTGTGCCCGGTCCGTGCCCGCATTTAGGGGTCCAACTTACCATGTTCCGGCAGTAGTAACTGTACTAGTCCTTGCGTATCCCTCTGTTTTTATTTACTCCGCATTTTAGCTTTGCTCAAAGTCAAACTTTGTAAACTTTGACAAAGTTCATAGACAGAAATAATAACATATACAATAACAAATCAATACCATTAGATTCATTATTGAATATACTTTCACATCATATATATTTGCTATTGTAAATGTTCATATTTCTACTCTTACTAGCAAGATGCCTGTGCGTTGCACGTAACATCAAGATGCATTTGTATGACTAGTTTATCTTGTGAGAGAAAAGGATGAACGAGGGAAGGCCTTATTTGCAATTGTGGAGAGGTGTGTGGGTAACTTTTTGCAAAATTGCCATAGTTTCCTTCCTATCCGTCAGATATAAATCGGACGGCCTATATTGCAGGATGGCAGGCACACCATCATCACCAACTCTATTTTTATAAGAGTTGGTGATGATGGTGTGCCTGCCATCCTACAATATAGGCCGTCCGATCTATATCTAACGGATAGGAAGGAACCATGACAATTTACCCGCACTCCTCTCCACATTTGCAGATAAGGCCTTCCCTCATTCATCCTTTTCTTCCACAAGATCTTGATGTTCCGTGCAAGGCACGCGCATCTTGCTAGTTTTCTATAAACTTGGTCAAATTTTCTCAAGTTTGACTTCAGTCAAACCTAATATGCAGAGTAAATAAAAACAGAGGGAGTAACTCCGTGACCAAGACGGAAGGGAAAACGAGACAACTTATTGTTTAATTATTTGAGCCGTTCAAGTATAATCATGCGGTGTTGCTTATTTCTCATTCCTCTCCAACCCTCTTCTCCATCGATCATGCCGCCCTCCGGTCGAGTCCATCCTCCCGCATGCGTCATTTGAACATTCCGCCGAGTATCTTTCGCATGTGGACCTAGACCATGCTTGTATTTCCAATGTTGTAATTTGTCCGACATGCATACAAACAAACGGTTCGTTTAAAGTTTCACTTTTCCTCCACTACATGTCGCTTCCCGTCTTAGTTTTGACATCCCATTCGGTTCATGCCCCGATACATCTTGAAAAGATCGATTGATATTGAGAGATCAATTGCGTGTTGTGCAAGGAGATAAAGGTTTGGTCTGTTTCTATGATAGAAATGACCCGTGGGGGTTGTGGGGATCAGAGGGAGTATATTGTACGTTCATAAGCGAAATGAACATATTGTACCCACCCTAGTCCTCTTTCAATCGATCTCCAGACCCCGAGATGAAATCGAGAGAAAACGAGTGGGTGCATGTGTGATACCTAAGGCGGATTCAGAAATTTGAACCGGTGATCATAGCATTTGCAAATCATATATAAAGGGTATTCAATGTTTGTTTCGCTTTTGAACGTACAATATACTCCCTCCGATCCTTTCTAGTTTACATATAAGTTTTATGTGTAGTCAAAGTATCTCTACTTTGATCAAACTTACAGAAAAAGTATCAACATTCAACAACGCCCAATCAATATTGTTAGATTCGTACGTAATCCTAGATTTGTATTCAAACAGAGATGGTTTCCAATTTGTTTTCAACCACATGAATGTGCTTGTTCTCGCGCATGCTCTTCCTACTAGGATTTCGCCACGTATAGCCAGTCCAATAGTAACTTTTTTTAAGCTCCCTGTCCAATAGTACTAGTGGAGTACTGACAACATCTGTAGTAGAGTATGGAGTGCTCATAGTACTCCCTCCTTCCATTTATATAGGGCCTAAGAGCAAGTCTAATAAGGCCTAGTCAGTAGGCTATAAGACCTGTCATCTCATTAAAATCCTACTTGGAGGAGTGAGAAGAGAGGGGAGAGAGTGAAGCGGGCTCTTATATTCTACAGCCCGGCCATAACACATAGATCAAGAAAAAATAGTATGCATGCAACTCTCTTCCAATCATATACCTTGCTCATGCAAATATTAAATGCTTAGAGCCAACCTAATAGCCATTCTAAGAGCCAACTTACATGCACTTTTGCCTATGTGAAGGAGAGAGATGTGAAAAAGTAAGGGGAGTGAGCTCTCATGCAAGAGCCTAGCTATATACGCATTCCTAGGTAAATACAATAAATATGAAGAAAGAGATGGAGAGGAGATGGGAAAAAGTACTAATACAATAGCCAACCTTTTATATTATTTTTTGCGGGAAATAGCCACCCTTATAGCCCACACTATTGTATGAGTGCATATAGGTGATGGCTATAGATGACATGGCAGTTCCTTATAGCCATCGGCTGGCTATATTATTAACCATGATCTAATGCGTTTTTCAAAACCGCCTTTGACTATTGACAAGATTAATAGTACATGAGATGTATAATGTGAAAATTATATCATTGGAAGCTCCTTTCACATACGAATTTGACCGTATGCTTTGCGTAAGTTGCATGCCATATATTATTACTCTAACATTTGGTCAAAGTTAGCCTCGAAAAACGCATTAGGCCCTGTAGATGGAAGGAGGGAGTAGTAGTGGAAGTGGATCCTCTGACGTAGGTATCCCTGCTTTACCATCCCTTTCGGTCACTTACTGGCGGATCTCATGCTTTCTAGGCCCCGCATGTCAGTTACTCAATGGGTTCGGCCACGTCAGGGGATCCTCATCCGTAGTATACTCCCTCTATTTTTATTTACTCCGCATAAAACGGAGGGAGTGGTAGTATAAATGACGCGGGCGGGGGAGGGGGAGGGACGTCGGTTTGCTCTCAACTGCGGTCCCACAAGCGAGCGAAAACGCAAGGCGAAGCACGTTCCATTCGGTGAACGACGTGGAGGGTCCAGCGTGCCGGGGTGCAACGCGAACGCGACAAGAGCGATGTACAATCAAAACCGATTGACCTTTGCTGCTTGGGCGGAACCACTATTCACACCAGAACCTTCGCTGCTCGGCCTACGCCAGCCACTGCCCCAAAACCACACCACCTCTCCAGCCCATTCCCCCACCTTTCGGTCCCCTAGCCCGCATCAAGCGCCCCCTAGTTCGCCGAAAAGCCATGGTGCATGGCAAGATCATGTACAACAAGATGCTGACACCGGAGCGCCGCGCAGAAATCGCGGCGGCGGTCGGCGCCACAGACCTCTATTCCCAAACTTGCTTTGCGGTGGGCCAATCCACGAGTTCTCTGGAGCCAAGCTACGAGGAGGAGGAAGCCGATCCAATGTTCATGGCGAAGGTCACGGCGCAGAAGGCCCCCGATGGGTATGAGACGATGGACGTCAACTTCGTGCCGGCGTCCGGGTCCCCCATGGCGCAGGCGGACCAGTGGTTCAACCTGGCGATACTAAAGGAGGATCGGGAGGCAGAGGCTCAACTTGACCTGGAGCGTGCACATGCCGCTGCCATCGAGGCTCTCTTGCAGGCGGAACCGGATGTCGTGGATGTGAACCGGGCGGTGGAGGTTCAACTCGACGCGGAGCGCGCGGATGCCGCTGCCATCGAGGCCCTCCTCCAGGCGGAACCGGACGTCCTGGACTTGAACCGGGCGGCGGAGGCTCAACTCAACGCGGAGCGCGCGGATGCCGCTGTCATCGAGGCCCTCTTGTAGGCGGAACCGGACGTCCTGGACTTGAACCAGGCGGCGGAGGCTCAACTCGACGCAGAGCTCACGGATGCCGCTGCCATCAAGGCCCTCCTGCAGGTGGAATTAGACGTCCTCGACTTGAACCAGGCGGTGGTCTCGTCCGTGCAGAGCGCCCGCACGCTCCGCATGAACGAGTAGCTGGTGGCCGAGGACAACCACGGTGCGGAGACACACGTCGGCAACTACGGCTGGTTCGCGCCGGTAGCCAAAGACAACGAGGCCGTCTCGTTCCACGAGCAGTGATAGTTTTTCTTTATGTTGTTGTTTTTTATATTGTTATGCAAGTCGCCTGACTTTGATCATTTGGGTCAGTCTACCATTTCAGGCGGTTGGATGAATATCCTACGTCTCCTAACCCTTCTTCCTCACCTCTTCTTCTTCCCCAACAGACCACCGCACGGGCCGTACGGATCCACCCCAACATGCGGTTGGATAAACATAATGTATGAACGAAAATTATCTGTCAGCGGTAGCACGTGTCAGTGAGGGTGCGTTCCCTTGGTTGGGTTTGCGGCGTGCAGGAGCGACTGTGTGAGGGTGCGGTGCGACCGCGGCGTGCAGGTGCGACCGTGTGAGGGTGCGGTGCGACCCCGACAGTCGTGCGCAAGTGTACCTCCTTTTCATTTTGAAAACTTTAGGCAAGCTTGGCAAAAATGTGTGGCGAAGTATGGCAATGCAAGGCCTAGACCCAAACAGGATAAGTACATACGTACTAGTGTTAAAAAAGAAAGGCGGGGTTTTCCTTCGCGGGATTAATCGATACAAATCCTCGTTTGATGTGTCAATTAATGCGTATTTTTTCTCCAAAGCCCAAAGAGCTAATCATCTCACTCATCATCACTTGACTAATGCAGCGCCATGCAAACAAACCTTCTCACTTCCACATGCATGCAAGGGTATATTAATGTCCTTGGTTGCTAGTACGAGGCAAACCCCATCAATTTTGCCTCGATTAGTGTTAGTGGCCTTTTACAAATTGTACTTTTGATATACTAGCCTTGTGTACAAAAAAAGGAGGTAGTAACTATCTGACTTCCTTCCCCATTGCGGTGACGTCGACGATATCTCGAACGTTGTGGTTTGGCGAAGTGCGTTCGAGGGAGAACACCATTGAGGGAGACCACGGTAAGTCGTTCGCAAGTGGCGCCTGCAAGCTGAGACAACCGCCTTATTTGCATCCAGGAAGTCCGTTGAACCAAAGGACGCGTAAATGTACTAGTACTACTAGTACACAATAGCATCGTCCGTCCAGCTTAGTGCGGTGAGGTGGTTTCTCGAAGAAGACGATGGAGAAGCGGAGTCAGCGAAGAGTGAAATGATGGTTGCTTCGTCCGTGCTTTGTGGTTTGACGCCTCACAGCTTTGTGATTTGTGATAGAAGGGACAAAGGAGTAGACTTTGTCCTCTATATTGTACATGCGCCCAAGCACGGGAGAAAGAGGAGAGATGTTGCATTTTTCTATTCCTTCAATCAATCAATCAATCAATCAGGGAGCTTCGGTTCCATCTTTTTGGCTTTGGCAACACAGTCCACAATGGTTCCCATCAATGACAAAATCTATTTTGACATTTGGCTACACATTGTGGATGCCCTTAACCGTACCACTTGGTTTTGCTCCTGTGTGCTATCTATACAAATCTCAATTATATTGATCTGAAAAATTATAGAATCAAGATTAGTAAAAAGGAGGTGATTTTGCCACGCGGATGGCGGGGGAGGTTTCTTATTTTTAGAGGACGTTGGCCTGGCGGTTTGCTAACATGCAGTCCCACGTGTCAGTGCTTTACCAAGCCGATCCGCGTCCCGCATGAGGCAGAACAACGATAGAAGCAACACGTGGTTAACTTGAAGAAGATGAGGGAGAAGCGGATTCAGCAACGAGCGAAATGATGGTTGCTTCATCCCTCCAACTTGTTTTTTTACTAGCATTATTATTACTTCGTCCCTCCAACTTAACTGCGGGAAAGGTGCAGCTTTGTGATTTGACGCCTCATTGCTCATTACTACGCCGGCGCATGACTAGGGTGCTTCACCCCTGCTGCTCTGCACTTTATTTCGGTATGGCACGTGGACCTGGTAGCTTGATGTCCCACATGTCGGTGAAAGCGACTAGAAAATTTATGAAAGCGAGCGCTCCTCTCTTATGACGGAGGAGTACACGATACGGCGGCCCAGTGAACTGTCACTTGTACTGTATAGTACTATAGTTTTGCTGTTTCGCACGATCCATCGATACAAACCCGATTAAACAGGAAAGGGAGGGATTTTCCCGCGCGGTAGATGATACTGGCCATACATTTCAAAGGCAATTTTAATGTATGCAAATTGAATAATTAAGTAACAATATGATATCTAGTAAAACTAAAAACACATATGATTTATTGTGTTAGAGTGTAGTAATAGTGCTGTATTGCATAGTTGTTAGATGTAACATGCGAGAACGTGTAGAGATGTAGATTTGGAGGGCCTACAGAGAGAAAGCATAATACGGTCACCGAACTTCAGAATACGCTCATTACGGTCACTATATACGTTTTGCGGTGATTATACGGTCACTTGCTCACCGTTCAGCATCGGATTACACTCTGTTGACCGGCCAAATAGTCTGCATGGCACCATGTTGACTAGTTAAATTGACCACGTTCCTTGTGGGTCCCACCTATCAGTTCGCATAGGAAAAAGGTCAGATAAACACAAATTTACGCGGGCGCTACAACACTCCAACCCGTGCATGGGAATCACCTGGTTGTGTATGTGTCTGTCAGGGCCTGATGTGTGCGCATGCACGTGTAGGTTGAGCACTTGAGCGTGAGAGTGTGTGTTGGTCGTGTGGTGTGTGCATGCATGTGTGTGTGTGTGTGTGAGTGTTGCGTGCGTGCATGGCTGCGTGTGTACGTGTGAGTGTTGCGTGTGTGCCTGGCTGCATGTGTTCGTGTGAGTGTTGCGTGCATGCAGTTCATGTGCATGCGTGCGTGTGTGTATAATCACCACACCAGCTCCTGTGTGTTAAAACAAACGGCTCAGCATACCAATACAAGGCCACCTTGTCCGATGTGCCCGCGGTCATGACTTCGAACCACCGTCCAATATTCTTTTGTCGTCTGTTTTCATTCTTACTAGCAAGATGCCCGTGCGTTGCACGTAACATCAAGATGCATTTGTATGACTAGTTTATCTTGTGAGAGAAAAGGATGAACGAGGGAAGGCCTTATTTGCAATGTGGAGAGGTGTGTGGGTACCTTTTTGCAAAATTGCCATAATATCCTTCCTATCCGTCAGATATAAATCAGACGGCCTATATTGCAGGATGGCAGGCACACCATCATCACCAACTCTGTTTTTTATAAGAGTGTAGTTATAAGAGTGTAGATGTAGATGTAGAGTAGATACAAGCCGACGGGTGGGCCCAATGGTAGTGAGATAATGTGATGCAACACTAGAGGTGCCACGTGGAGCGTTTAACTGGTCAACTAGTCATGTCTTGAGCAAATACAGAGTTGTACGATGAGCCAATGACTGTATAATAACCACAAAACATAAATGGTGACCGTAATGAGTGGATTCTGAAGTCCAATGTACGTATCGTGCTTTTGCTTCAAATACAATGATCGTCACTGTATATATCGCAAGAGAAAGATGAAACATGTATGAATGTGTTGGGGGCTTACTTTTAGAGGACCTGGAGATAGTTTGTGTGCGTACGTGAAAGGGGCGTAGTGGGGGTGTATGCGATGGAGAGAGAGATGCTCTTTGTTTCTCTTTATTATGACTAACATTATATATAGTATAAAAATCACAGTGCGGAAAAAGTATCATTGTGGGCACCATGCAATGCAAATAAACGTTCATACTCCTCCATATAACTTTGTAATGTGTATATATTTAGAAATTCTAAAAAAATGGCCACTTTATTCAAAAGGAATGTTGTATGCGAAATAAACATGAAGAGAGGGCTTTTTAGATCAATGGGGTACGTGATGTAACAAGTGTGAATGTGTAGTTGATGTATTTGGCAGGGCCTAGAGAGGTATGTGTGTGTATTACGTATTCGAGAGAGGCATTGATAGAGGGGCCGGCGGGGGGAGGGGGCGTGGGAGAGATAGCACGAGAAATGAGAGAGGTCTAGAGAGAGAGAGACGAATATGATGTCACGGCAAGAGATTCCCTTCAGTGTGTATATGCAAGGGGGAGGGGATAGAGGCACGAGGAGAATTTTCTTTTGTGTGGTCTCTGTGTTGGTACGTGTGGGTGTGAGAAGATAACGAGACCTGGGGGCAGGGGGTGTGTCACCGCGTGAGGTCCGGTGGGTCGAGGTGAGGCCCTTGGTTCGGTTCCGTCCTGCGCCACATTGGTCGGCCCGTGACGCATTTAGGGAGACCCATGGATGATTAGTCGTACAAGACAAAGATAGCAGAATTGTGAAGGACTCTGTGTCCACTGACAAAGCCGGCTAGGATTTGTAACCCTAGGTTCTCGGACTAAGGTAACACCTTATCTCTGATATTACTATTCATCCAACCTAACTTTAAGGGGCATCCTACAGAATGCTCTGCTAGAATCATACTCGTCGATTAGGAAGAGAGGTGTGAGACAATGCGTGAGAGACATGCCTAAAGATAATGTGTGTACAGGAGACACGTAGGCATGTCTATGTATATAGAAAGGGTCGATGGGGATTCTGCGTGTGTATGCTTGTGAGAGGAAGAGTGCTTATGATAAAGGTTAGTGAAAACAATCGTAAATGGTTACGAGAGGGAGGGAGGGTTATATCGAGAGCATGTCTGCGAGAAAGACACCTCGGGAGAGAGTGTGTGAGCATGTGTGAGAGACCACCGATGGAGAGTGAAACTAGACGTAAAAGACTGATGTACACATTGATTAAAGATATAAATTGTATCCAAATATTAGGATCGGATCATGATATTTGCAATTCGCGTAAGGAATGGTCATTGATCCATCAGACATCTAGACTCTATCGAATTTGAGCATGTCTATGTTATTATTCAACATAATTGATCCACATAGTTCGTATTTTGAACTCCAGACAACGCATCGCTTTAGCAATCGAATATAAGCGTGAGTATAGTTCATGATGTGTGTGTAAAGCACATTATACATACGAATGTTACACCATGAACATTATAAATATCTAGCTATGAACTAGCATACATTTGAATGCAACTTAAGGTGGTTTAAAAAATCGAATTCAACATGAACTCCATTCAATTATTTGAATTTGATATCATGGCATTTGTAAATCATACCTAAATTATGGGGGCACTAATCTTTGTTCTAATTTTGTACATAATAGCATATGTAGTCATGTACAAAATAGATTCAAATTTAGCTCCTCCATTCCAAAATAATCATAGTTATAGGATTTTCAAGTGTCAAAATTTCAAAAAGAAGCGGATAATTTAATGAGGTTTTCAAACATACAAGGTCAAATTTAACGTTGTCTATTTAGGTCAATCCTCAAAGTTCAAGAGTACTCTAAACGTGAATGCTTTTGTTTCAAAATTTCGAATGAAGTGCCAAAAGAGCCTCTACTCGCCCGAAACTGCGTGAGACCAGTGTTTGGTAGTAGAAGGAAATTACTTTTCTAACTCTGACCCGTGAAACCTACCGGCCCGACGTCCAAAGGTCTAAACCGGGGTAGGTTTGTAACTTCATCTAAACGCCACGAACCCGCCTCCGAAAAACATTCATACACAATGGCCGCCTAAGCACACATGCGCGCGGCCGAAATTGCTCCCGCCCACTATTTGGGACACCTGGGATTACCATCCTACCCCCGACCCGCAGTAGGTCCAAAATTTAAGAGGGGGCAAAGTTTGTACTTTCCCCAAATTTCAAACAAGCGCGTCCCATCTGTTCAAAAAAGCCAAACACAAGCGCGTCCCAGACCGAAACATGGTTCTCCCTTAGCTCCCCCCGTCCGATTCCTCATTCGTACTCCGTGGGCGCCAAAACTACCTCTCCACCAGCCGCGAAACCCCGGCGTCCTTCGTCCGCCACCCCATCCCACCCATCAATCGCCGCCCTCCTCCATCACGCCAGAGCCGATACCCCGACGTCGTCGTCCACCGCAACCTCCACCGCAACGCCCTCCAAGGCTAGTAGTTGAAGCCGAGCCCGAGCCGTCCGTACCCGAGCCAGTTCAACCACGCCGTCCTGCGCCTCACCCTGCCGCTCCAACTTCGCCACCGTCCACCGCACCGGAGCTGTTCCTGCTACGCCGTCCTTCGCCGCCTCGGATCTGCTTCCCCTCCGCCGACATACGGCCACGGCAACATAGTCAACAATTTGGCCATGAGTTCGTCCAAGCCTGCACCCTCCTCCAAAACATCGGTTTCCCCGGCAAAAAGAAGAAGATCGTCGCGACATATGGAGGCGACCACACTGGCAACCAGAAATGGTACTCCTCTTCCCTTATTCGTGCAAATCTTACGTGTTTGCTTGCACGGTATTCATCCCACAGAAGACACTAGTTGACCGCTTCTTCTTGATACTAGATGTTCCTAGTAACTCGCGATGCACAAGGTTTCTCCTCATATACTACTTCACCTTAGCTAGAGGTCCGTCGCCCCCTAGATTTCAATTCCTGGTCAGTTGATTCCCAATTAGCGGAAGCATTCCCCAGCGTAACAGGCGCTAGTCCGCCTATTACACCGGGGAAGCAGCGCCTCGGTGTTTATCCTAGGTGCGTGTGGGGCCTAGTGAAGGAAATATGCCCTAGAGGCAATAATAAAGTTGTTATTTATATTTCCTTATATCATGATAAATGTTTATTATTCATGCTAGAATTGAATTAACTGGAAACTTAGTACATGTGTGAATATATAGACAAACTAAGTGTCACTAGTATGCCTCTACTTGACTAGCTCGTTGAATCAAAGATGGTTAAGTTTCCTAGCCATAGACATGAGTTGTCATTTGATTAACGGGATCACATCATTAGAGAATGATGTGATTGACTTGACCCATTCCGTTAGCTTAGCATTCGATCGTTTAGTATATTGCTATTGCTTTCTTCATGACTTATACATGTTCCTATGACTATGAGATTATGAACCTCCCGAATACCGGAGGAACACTTTGTGTGCTACCAAACGTCACAGCGTAACTGGGTAATTATAAAGGTGCTCTACAGGTGTCTCCGAAGGTACTTGTTGGGTTAGCATAGATCGAGATTAGGATTTGTCACTCCAATTGTCGGAGAGGTATCTCTGGGCCCTCTCGGTAATGCACATCACTATAAGCCTTGCAAGCAATGCAACTAATGAGTTAGTTGCGGGGGATGCATTACGGAACGAGTAAAGAGACTTGCCGGTAACGAGATTGAACTAGGTATGGAGATACCGACGAACGAATCTCGGGCAAGTAACATACCGATGACAAAGGGAATAACGTATGTTGTTATGCAGTTTGAGCGATAAAGATCTTTGTAGAATATGTAGGAGCCAATATGAGCATCCAGGTTCCGCTATTGGTTATTTACCGGAGACAAGTCTCGGTCATGTCAACATAGTACTCGAACCTGTAGGGTCCGCACGCTTAACGTTCGGTGACGATCGGTAATATGAGTTTATGTGTTTTGATGTACCGAAGGTAGTTCGGAGTCCCGGATGAGATCGGGGACATGACGAGGAGTCTCGAATGGTCGATACGTAAAGATCGATATATTGGACGACTATATTCGGACATCGGAAAGGTTTCGAGTGATTCGGGTATTTTTTCGGAGTACCGGAGAGTTACGGGAATTCGCCGGGGAGTATATGGGCCTTATTGGGCTTTAAGGGAAAGAGAGAGGGGAGGCTGCGTGCCCCCCCCCAAGGCTTAGTCTGAATTGGACTAGGGGGAGGGGCGGCGCCCCTTCCTTCCTTCTCTTCTCTTTTCCCTTTCCTTCTCTCCTACTCCTACTACTTCGAAGGGCTCCTAGTTCTACTAGGAAAGGGGGAATCCTACTCCTGGTGGGAGTAGGACTCCCCTAGGGCGCGCCATAGAGAGGGCCGGCCCTCCCCCTCCTCCACTCATATATATACGGGGGAGGGGCACCCCATAGACACACAAGTTGATCATTGATCTTTTAGCCGTGTGCGGTGCCCCCCTCCACCATAATCCACCTCGGTCATATCGTAGTGGTGCTTAGGCGAAGCCCTGCGTCGGTAGCATCATCATCACCGTCATCACGCCGTCGTGTTGACGGAACTCTCCCTTGAAGCCCTGCTGGATCGTGAGTTCGTCGGACGTCACCGGGCTGAACGTGTGCTGAACTCGGAGGTGCCGTGTGTTCGGTACTTGGATCGGTCGGATCGTGAAGACGTACAACTACATCAACCGCGTTGTTATATTGCTTTCGCTTGCGGTCTACGAGGGTACATGGACGACACTCTCCCCTCTCGTTGCTATGCATCACCATGATCTTGCGTGTGTGTGGGAATTTTTTTGAAATTACTGCGTTCCCGAACAGTGGTATCAGAGCCAGGTTTATGTGTAGATGTTTTATGCACGAGTAGAACACAAGTGAGTTGTGGGCGATACAAGTCATACTGCTTACCAGCATGTCATACTTTGGTTCGGCGGTATTGTTGGATGAAGCAGCCCGGACCGACATTACGCCTACGCTTACGCGAGACTGGTTCTACCGACGTGCTTTGCACACAGGTGGCTGGCGTGTGTCAGTTTCTCCAACTTTAGTTGAACCAAGTGTGACTACGCCCGGTCCTTGAGAAGGTTAAAACATCACTAACTTGACGAACTATCATTGTTGTTTTGATGCGTAGGTAAGAACGTTTCTTGCTCAGCCCGTAGCAGCCACGTAAAACTTGCAACAACAAAGTAGAGGACGTCTAACTTGTTTTTGCAGGGCATGTTGCGATGTGATATGGTCAAGACATGATGCTATATTTTATTGTATGAGATGATCATGTTTTGTAACAGAGTTATCGGCAACTGGCAGGAGCCATATGGTTGTTGCTTTATTGTATGCAATGCAATCGCCCTGTAATTGCTTTACTTTATCACTAAGCGGTAGCGATAGTCATAGAAGCAATAGTTGGCGAGACGACAACGATGCTACGATGGAGATCAAGGTGTCGCGCCGGTGACGATGGTGATCGTGACGGTGCTTTGGAGATGGAGATCAAAGGCACAAGATGATGATGGCCATATCATATCACTTATATTGATTGCATGTGATGTTTATCCTTTATGCATCTTATTCTGCTTTGTTTGGCGGTAGCATTATAAGATGATCTCTCACTAAATTTCAAGGTAAAAGTGTTCTCCCTGAGTATGCACCGTTGCCAAAGTTCGTCATGCCGAGACACCACGTGATGATCGGGTGTGATAAGCTCAGCGTTCATCTACAACGGGTGTAAGACAGTTTTGCACACGCAGAATACTCGGGTTAAACTTGACGAGCCTAGCATATGCAGATATGGCCTCGGAACACTGGAGACCGAAAGGTCGAGCGTGAATCATATAATAGATATGATCAACATAGTGATGTTCACCATTGAAAACTACTCCATCTCACGTGATGATCGGACATGGTTTAGTTGATATGGATCACGTGATCACTTAGATGATTAGAGGGATGTCTATCTAAGTGGGAGTTCTTAAATAATATGATTAATTGAACTTTAATTTATCATGTACTTAGTCCTGGTAGGATTAGCATATCTATGTTGTAGATCAATAGCTCGCGTTTAGCTCCCCTGTTTTATTTTTGATATGTTCCAAGAGAAAACTAAGTTGAAATATATTAGTAGCAATGATGCGGATTGGATCCGTGATCTGAGGATTATCCTCATTGCTGCACAGAAGAATTATGTCCTTGATGCACCGCTAGGTGACAGACCGATTGCAGGAGCAAATGCAGACGTTATGAACGTTTGGCAAGCTCGATATGATGACTACTTGATAGTTTAGTGCACCATGCTTTACGGCTTAGAATCAGGGCTTCAAAGACGTTTTTGAAATGCCACGGAGCATATGAGATGTTCCAAGAGTTGAAATTAGTATTTCAGACTCGTGCCCATGTCAAAAGGTATGAGACCTTTGACAAGTACTTTGCCTACAAGATGGAGGAGAATTGCTCAGCTAGTGAGCATGTGCTCAGAATGTCTGAGTACTACAATCACTTGAATCAAGTGGGAGTTAATCTTCCAGATAAGATAGTGATTGACAGAGTTCTCTAGTCACTATCATCAAGTTACTAGAACTTCGTGATGAACTATAATATGCAAGGGATAACGGAAACTATTCCCAAGCTCTTCATGATGCTAAAATCGACGAAGGTAGAAATCAAGAAAAGCATCAAGTGTTGATGGTTGACAAGACCACTAGTTTCAAGAAAAGGGCAAAGGGAAGAAGGGGAACTTCAAGAAGAACGGCAAGCAAGTTGCTGCTCAAGTGAAGAAACCCAAGTCTGGACCTAAGCCTGAGACTGAGTGCTTCTACTGCAAAGGGACTGGTCACTGGAAGCGGAACTTCCCCAAGCATTTGGCGGATAAGAAGGATGGCAAAGTAAACAAAGGTATATTTGATATACATTTTATTGATGTGTACTTTACGAGTGTTTATAGCAACCCCTCAGTATTTGATACTAGTTCAGTTGCTAAGATTAGTAACTCGAAATGGGAGTTGCAGAATGAACAGAGACTAGTTAAGGGTGAAGTGACGATGTGTGTGTTGGAAATGGTTCCAAGATTGATATGATCATCATCGAACACTCACTATACTTTCGGGATTAGTTTTGAACCTAAATAAGTGTTATTTGGTGTTTGCGTTGAGCATGAATATGATTTGATCATGTTTATTGCAATATGGTTATTCATTTAAGTTAGAGAATAATTGTTGTTCTATTTACATGAATAAAACCTTCTATGGTCATACACCCAATGAAAATAGTTTGTTGGATCTCGATCGTAGTGATACACATATTCATAATATTGAAGCCAAAAGATGCAAAGTTAATAATGATAGTGTAACTTGTTTGTGGCACTGCCGTTTAGGTCATATTGGTGTAAAGCGCATGAAGAAAATCCATGCTGATGGGCTTTTGGAATCACTTGATTATGAATCACTTGATGCTTGTGAACCATGCCTCATGGGCAAGATGACTAAAACTTCGTTCTCCGGAACAATGGAGTGAGCAACTGACTTATTGGAAATAATACATACTGATGTATGCAGTCCGATGAGTATTGAGGCTCGTGGCGGGTATCATTATTTTCTGACCTTCACAGATGATTTGAGCAGATATGGGTATATCTACTTGATGAAACATAAGTCTGGAACATTTGAAAAGTTCATATAATTTCACAGTGAAGTGGAAAATCATCACAATAAGAAAATAAAGTTTCTACGATCTGATCGTGGAGGAGAATATTTGAGTTACGAGTTTGGTTTTCATTTGAAACAATGCGGAATAGTTTCGCAACTCATGCCACCTGGAACACCACAGCGTAATGGTGTGTCCGGACATCGTAACCGTACTTTATTAGATATGGTGCAATCTATGATGTCTCTTACCAATTTACCACTATCGTTTTGGGGTTATGCATTAGAGACAGCTACATTCACATTAAATAGGGCACCATCTAAAACCGTTGAGACGACACCATATGAACTGCGGTTTGGCAAGAAACCAAAGTTGTCGTTTCTTAAAGTTTGGGGTTGCGATGCTTATGTGAAAAAGTTTCATCCTGATAATCTCAAACCCAAGTCGGAGAAATGTGTCTTCATAGGATACTCAAAGGAGACAGTTGGGTACACCTTCTATCACAGATCCAAAGGCAAGACATTCATTGCTAAGAATGGATCCTTTCTAGAGAAGGAGTTTCTCTCGAAAGAAGTGAGTGGGAGGAAAGTAGAACTTGATGAGGTAACTATACCTGCTCCCTTATTGGAAAGTAGTTCATCATAGAAATCAGTTTCTGTGACTTCTACACCAATTAGTGAGGAAGTTATGATGATGATCATGTAACTTCAGATCAAGTTACTACCAAACCTCATAGGTTAGCTAGAGTAAGGTCCACACCAGAGTGGTTCGGTAATCCTGTTCTGGAGGTCATGTTACTTGACCATGACGAACCTACGAACTATGAGGAAGCGATGATGAGCCCAGATTCCGCGAAATGGCTTGAGGCCATGAAATCTGAGATGGGATCCATGTATGAGAACAAAGTGTGGACTTTGGTTGACTTTCCCGATGATCGGCAAGCCATAAATAATAAATAGATCTTCAAGAGGAAGACAGACGCTGATAGTAGTGTTACTATCTACAAAGCTAAACTTGTCAAAAAAAGGTTTTGACAAAGTTCAAGGTGTTGACTACGATGAGATTTTCTCACTCGTAACGATGCTTAAGTCTATCCGAATCATGTTAGCAAATTGCCACATTTTATGAAATCTGGCAAATGGATGTCAAAACTACATTCCTTAATGGATTTCTTAAAGAAGAGTTGTATATGATGCAACGAGAAGGCTTTGTCGATCCTAAAGGTGCAAACAAAATGTGCAAGCTCCAGCAATCCATCTATGGACTGGTGCAAGCATCTCAGAGTTGGAATATACGCTTTGATGAGTTGATCAAAGCAAATAGTTTTATACAGACTTGTGGTGAAACCTGTATTTACAAGAAAGTGAGTGGGAGCACTACAACATTTCTGATAAATATATGTGAAAGGCATATTGTTGATCGGAAATAATGTAGAATTTTCTGGAAAGCATAAAGGAGTTTTTGATAGGAGTTTTTCAAAATAAAAAAACCTCGGTGAAGCTGCTTACATATTGAGCATCAAGATCTATAGAGATAGATCAAGACGCTTGATAAATTTTTTCAATGAGTACATACCTTGACAAGATTTTGAAGTAGTTCAAAATGGAACAGTCAAAGAAAGAGTTCTTGCCTGTGTTACAAGGTGTGAAATTGAGTAAGACTCAAAACCCGACCACAGCAGAAGATAGAAAGAGAATGAAAGTCATTCCCTATGCCTCAGCCATAGGTCCTATAAAGTATGCCATGCTATATACCGGATCTATTGTATACCCTACGCTGAGTTTGGCAACGGAGTACAATAGTGATCTAGGAGTAGATCACTGAACAGCGGTCAAAATTATCCTTAGTGGAATAAGGATATGTTTCTCGATTTTGGAGGTGACAAAAGGTTCGTCGTAAAGGGTTACGTCGATGCAAGTTTTGACACTGATTCAGATGATTCTAAGTCTAAATCTGGATACATATTGATAGTGGGAGCAATTAGGTAATGTAGCTCCATGCAGAGCATTGTAGACATAGGAATTTGCAAAATACATATGGATCTGAATTTGGCAGACCTATTGACTAAACTTCTCTCACAAGCAAAACATGATCACACCTTAGTACTCTTTGGGTGTTAATCACATGGCGATGTGAACTAGATTACTGACTCTAGTAAACCCTTTGAGTGTTGGTCACATGGCGATGTGAACTATGTGTGTTAATCACATGGTGATGTGAACTATTGGTGTTAAATCACATGGCGATGTGAACTAGATTATTGACTCTAGTGCAAGTGGGAGATTGAAGGAAATATGCCCTAGAGGCAATAATAAAGTTGTTATTTATATTTCCTTATATCATGATAAATGTTTATTATTCATGCTAGAATTGTATTAACCAGAAACTTAGTACATGTGTGAATATATAGACAAACTAAGTGTCACTAGTATGCCTCTACTTGACTAGCTCGTTGAATCAAAGATGGTTAAGTTTCCTAGCCATAGACATGAGTTGTCATTTGATTAATGGGATCACATCATTGGAGAATGATGTGATTGACTTGACCCATTCCGTTAGCTTAGCATTTGATCGTTTAGTATATTGCTATTGCTTTCTTCATGACTTATACATGTTCCTATGACTATGAGATTATGCAACTCCTGAATACCGGAGGAACACTTTGTGTGCTACCAAACGTCACAACATAACTGGGTGATTATAAAGGTGCTCTACAGGTGTCTCCGAAGGTACTTGTTGGGTTGGCATAGATCGAGATTAGGATTTGTCACTCCGATTGTCGGAGAGGTATCTCTGGGCCCTCTCGGTAATGCACATCACTATAAGCCTTGCAAGCAACGCAACTAATGAGCTAGTTGCGGGATGATGCATTACGGAACGAGTAAAGAGAATTGTCGGTAACGAGATTGAACTAGGTATTGAGATACCGACGATCGAATCTCGGGCAAGTAACATACCGATCACAAAGGGAACAACGTATGTTGTTATGCGGTTTGACCGATAAAGATCTTCATAGAATATGTAGGAGCCAATATGAGCATCCAGGTTCAGCTATTGGTTATTGACCGGAGACGAGTCTCGGTCATGTCTACATAGTTCTCAAACCCGTAGGGTCCGCACGCTTAACGTTCGGGGACGATCGATAATATGAGTTTATGTGTTTTAATGTACCGAAGGTAGTTCGGAGTCCCGGATGAGATCGGGGACATGACGAGGAGTCTAGAAATGGTCGAGACGTAAAGATCGATATATTGGACGACTACGTCCAGACATCGGAAAGGTTCCGAGTGATTCCGGTATTTTTTTGGAGTACCGGAGAGTTACGGGAATTCGCCGGGGAGTATATGGGCCTTATTGGGCTTTAGGGGAAAGAGAGAGGGGAGGCTGCACGCCACCCAAGGCTTAGTCCGAATTGGACTAGGGAGAGGGGCGGCGCCCCCTCCTTCCTTCTCTTCTCTTTTCCCTTTCCTTCTCTCCTACTCCTACTACATGGAAGGGCTCCTAGTTCTACTAGGAAAGGGGGAATCCTACTCCAAGTGGGAGTAGGACTCCCCTAGGGCGCGCCATAGAGAGGGTCGGCCCTCCCCCTCGTCCACTCATATATATACGGGGGAGGGGGCACCCCATAGAGACACAAGTTGATAATTGATCTTTTAGCCGCGTGCGTTGCCCCCCTCCACCATAATCCACCTCGGTCATATCGTAGTGGTGCTTAGGCGAAGCCCTACGTCGGTAGCATCATCATCACCATCATCACGCCGTCGTGCTAACGGAACTCTCCCGCGAAGCTCTGCTGGATCGTGAGTTTGTGGGACGTCACCGAGCTGAACGTGTGCTGAACTCGGAGGTGCCGTGTGTTCGGTACTTGGATCGGTCGGATCCTGAAGACGTACGACTACATCAACCGCGTTGTTATAACGCTTCCGCTTTCGGTCTACGAGGTTACGTGGACGACACTCTCCCCTCTCGTTGCTATGCATCACCGTGATCTTGCGTGCGCGTAAGAATTTTTTTGAAATTACTGCGTTCCCCAACACCTAGAGCTACTGGCGCCTGATCTGGAGGTCGGCCCTGATTAAAGGGATGGCCTGGGGGCGCTGCCAAGCACGGTTGTCGGCGTTCTGGGAATGGGGGTCTTCACCAACAAGCTTTCAAGACCCTCGCGAGGGGCCAAGCCTCGCGAGGCGGACGACACAAGACCTCCTCGGGAGCGGCCTCACCAGGCTGGCTCGCGAGGGGCGGAGAGATCAAGGCAAGGAAAACCTCGCGAGGTTCCAGTGACGCGAGCCGTGACGATCGAGACCAGGCAGGCGACAGCACGCACAGTGTCCTTGTTTCCTCTTTGGTGCTAAGGAGGCAAACGCAGGCGAGGAGTACCCAGGCTGTCGGCGTTCTGGGAACGGGGGTCCCCAAACTTGCCTGCCTGCGGCCCACGGCGTGGCTGTGCTAGCAGGCATGTACGGCCCATCTTCATCAACAAGGCATCCAAGACCCTCGCGAGGGGCCAGGCCTCGCGAGGCGGACGACACAAGACCTCCTCAGGAGCGTCCTCACCAGGTTGGCTTGTGAGGGGCGGAGAGATCAAGGCAAGGCAAACCTCGCGAGGTTCTCGTGACGTGAGCCATGACGATGCAGATCAGGCGGGCGTCAGGAGGGCGCCAGCGCGCAGTGTCCTTGTTTCCCCTTTGGTGCTAAGGAAGCAAGCGCAAGCGCGGAGTACCGAGGCGTCAAGCAAAGGTTTCCATATCGGTGCAACGAGACCAAGACCAGCAGGTCGGCAAGACGGAGGTCACCATGGAGCCCAAGGCGGCGTCACCACCAGAGCCTTTTGCAGGCGAAGACCGCTTTTGTCAGAATAAGCTGTACTAGCTGTCCCCTTTCAAATTGGCCGCTGTTGGCTCCCTTCCTGCTCAATATTTGGGAAGAGGACCAGGGCCTATATAAGTAGAACTAGCCACCACCGTAGGGGATAAAGGATTCAGAGGCATCTCATCTGATCCTTAGCCAGACACCAAACACAAGAACACCTCAACCTCAGGAGGCTGTTCTTCCCCTTGTACTGTTCATCGTCAGCCCAAGAGGCAATCCACCACCACCACACTGGAGTAGGGTATTACACCACAACGGTGGCCCGAACCAGTATAAATCTTGTGTCTCTTGTGTTGTGAGTTCGGTGAGTTCGTCCGCGAGATCTTAGCAAGCTAGGGCGTGGATCGGTAGGAGGGAAAGAACTTCGTGCGCACCCCAGAGTTCGAACCTTAAGGGTTTTGCTGGAACCCGTGATCCGACATTTGGCGCACCAGGTAGGGGTGCGCCGAAGCTTCCCTTCCGTCGCTCCGCGTCGCGTCGCTTCGTTGTCTCCATGGCGGAAGCACGCCATGCCCGCGCCGAGCGCCGGGCTGCCCTCGCTACCCGCATTGCTCAGACGGCCCCTGTCAGCGGGCCACCCCATCGCTCTCTGTCGCCTGCCGCCAACGCCACCATCGGCCCGGCGGGGAACGAGCAGCAAGCGTCCTCACTACACCCCTCGGTGCGGCGGGACGGCCACACCGCCACTCCATCGCTGACTCCCGCTGGTTCGTCGTCCCACGCTCGTCGCGCTCCCATGGACGCACGGGCCGCGCTCCTCATGGTGCACGAGCTCCTGCGCTACCGCCCGGTCGACGACCTCTACGAGGACTAGCTTGACCGCATCGCCGAGCTCGTCAGCGCCGTAGGGGGCTCCCCTGCGCCATCCCTCTCACTGCCTCACCCTCCGCCAGCTACGGGCGATGTAGCTCACGAAGCGCCTCCACCACCTCTGCACCAAGACGGCGCCCTGGCGCCAAGGCGTGCGGCTCCATGGCGCGACCCACCGCGTCCGACGCCCGCGTGTGAAGAAAGAAGCTGTCAAGAAGTCCCTCAACCGCAAGAGAACGCTCCGCCACTCCTCCCACCGCCGTGCTAGGATCGTTTGCCGCGGCAAGGCCCCGCGGTGCTCGCCATAGCGGCGCGCGGGCGTTAAGACCAAGCTCCACCTCCAAGACAGGCCCCGGTGACCATAGCCGGCTGCCGCGCCTTCACCCCCAAGCTGCGTCGCCGCCTGGCCGGGCAAGTTCAAGCCGGATCTGCCTCCTCGCTATGACGGCACCCCGACCCCGCGGAGTTCTTACAGCTCTATGAGCTGAGCATCGAGGCGGCCAACGGCGACGAGAAAGTCATGGCGAACTGGTTCCCTATGACGCTCAAAGATGGCGCTCGTTCATGGCTCCTGAACCTGCCTCCAGGCTCGATCTCCTCCTGGGACGAGATGCGCAACCGCTTCGTCGCCAACTTCTAGGGCACTCGCGACCGCCCGCCGGCCGCGGGTGACCTGCGCCGCGTCAAGCAACAACCAGGAGAGACCCTCCAGAAGTACATCCAGCGTTTCAACAACGTTCGTCTCAAGATCCCCAAGGTGACGGACGAAACCATCATCTCTGCGTTCTCTGATGGCGTCCGTGACGTCAAGATGTAGGAGGAACTCGCTATCCATGAGGAGCTGTGCACATCCCTGGAGCTGTTCAACCTGGCGGCCAAGTGCACAAGAGCTGAGGAAGGGCGCCTCTCCCTCCTTGAGCTCCCAGCTGCAGACCCGAAGGAGAAGAAAGCCAAGGCCAAGGACGTGAAGCGCAAGGGAGCAGCCGTGCTCGTCGCGGAACCGAACACCAAGCGCGGCAAAGACTAGCCCGAGTCATCCAAGAGCAACCGACCATTCTGCACCTTCCATAACCTGCATACCCACAACACCAGCGACTGTCAAGAGCTGAGAGCCATTCGAGAAGGACGCTTCGGTCGACGCCCCGAGCGCAACGACCGGGGCTACGGCCGAGGAGGAGGACGCGGTGGCGGATGCTGGGACGACCGTGGCCCACGCCAGGAGTGGTGCGACCGGCCTCGTGAGGACCGCTGGCAGGATCAGCCTCGCGAGGGCGCCTGGAGGGATCAGCCTCGTGAGGATCGCCCTCAAGGGAACGCCGGTCTTCCTCCACTACCACCGCCACCAAGAAGGAATGACGACCATCATCAAGACGAGGGGGCTGGGGCTTCCAGGAGCCACGTGCTATCCCCTGCATCTTGGGCGGAGCTCAGGCCCCAGCCTTGCAGCGTATCTTCAAACAGTTTGCTCGTGAAGTGAATGCAGTCCTCCCCAAGCTTGAGGCCACACGCCCGCTCAGGTGGTCCAAGTGCGCCATCACCTTTAGTTCAGAAGATCAGCTCAAGTGCGCGGCTACTACAGGCGCCCTCCCGATGCTTTGCTCCCCAGTCATCAGCAACGTGCAAGTTACCAAGACCCTCATCGACGGCGGCACAAGGCTCAATGTCCTGTCCGTTGACACGTTCGACAACCTCCAAGTGCCGTCTGATCAGCTTCATCCCACCAAGCCTTTCTCAGGAGTGACCGACGGCTCCACTACCCCGATCGGGCAGGTCCGCCTTCCCGTCACCTTCGGAGAACACAAGAACTACCGCACCGAGCTCATCAACTTCGACGTCGCGCACATCCGTCTGCCGTACAATGCCATCCTCGGGTATCCAGCCCTGGCCAAGTTCATGGCGGTGACCCATCACGGCTACAATGTCCTCAAGATGCCAGGAAGTGGCGGAATCATCACGGTCCCATGCGAAGAAAGAGATGCGGTGTGCTCCCTTGAGCATGCCTTTCAAGCTGCAGCAATCGACGACCCCGACAGCAAGGGCGGGTGCCCTCCTGAGGCCACCCCCAAGAAGAAGAAGAAGTTGCGCCGTGCAGGACCTCAGGAGGGTGGGTCACGACAGGAACCTCATCAGGATCAGCGCTCGCGCCAGGGGCGCCTCCCTCCATTGCATAGGAAGGCGCGCCCGGCACCCTTCTCGGGCAGGGCTCGGGGGCTCTCTTCTAGAGGGCCTCAGACCTTGCCAACATCACGAGGGAGGCGCTCGGGCACCACTTGGAGGCATGCTTCACGGCACGTTTCCCTCAGGTGAACACAGGGCGAGGAACGCCCACCGCTCAGGAGTTCATCACCGGGACCACTCGGGAACTGCAAGACGCAAGGGCCATGCGCGGCGGCCGCCGCTCACCAGGCGCAGCTCCCCATCCAGGCGAGGATGCCAGGCTGCGTGTCTGCATCGACGTCCCAGGGCTCAACAGGGCCGCATCTCAGGAGCCCTTCTGGCCTTCGCGCGTGGGCCGCTGCGAGGGTCCACCGCACAACTAAGTTCACATGCCTTTTGGCCTGCCGAGCGTGTCGTCCGCCTATCAGCGCAACTTGCGGCGTGTCCTGGCAGCTCAGGCGGCCAGGCATCACGCCATCCTGACGGAGATGGAGACGATCCTCAGGGAACCACCTGGACCCCCAGAGCCTCCCGAGGCTCAGGGCCCTGGTGGCTCGTGAGGAGCAATTCCTACGCCGCGTACCCGCAGCTGCCCCGACACCCCTTCATCGACAGAACCATGTGACATTTTCCAAGTTTGTTTAGCTAGGAGCGCCCCTCGGGCTTCATCATTCCCAGGCCGTGTGGGTTCGTCCCTGTGGCATGTACGCCTTTTTGTTATGTCTTTAGCTTACCTTGCTGGGGGCGTCCCTCGGGCTGCATCATCCCCAAGCCGCTCGGGCCTGACCCAGTGGCGCGTATCTTCCCTGCCTTTACCTAAGTCAGTTTGCTTTCCATGCCTAACCTACCTATGACTATCACCTGTTTGACTCTCACCTCCCACGAGGGCTACTCACGCTAGCACGGCGCTTGTGCACGGGTCCGTCCCTGCAACGTCGACAAATCTGAGCGGCTGAGCTCTGGCTCGCGGCACGCACCGCGCACATCACCTCACCAGGCCCTCAGTGCCTTCGTCTCCTCGCGAGGCAACCAGCGGTGAATTGGCAACCATAATAGCAAACTATGTTTCTCCTTGTGCTGGCTTGCAGGAAACTCATGAGAATGACAGCAGGCGGCACCGCGAGCTCCCTCTTCTCCCATGCAATCCGCTTGCGCGTTAAAAGGGGGGCTCCTGAGCATCGTGACTCAGGAGCTCCTACTGGCTCTCCAGCCCTCACCCCCTGGCCTTGACCACGGCACGCGACCTGGCATACCAGCGGCGGCTGAGCTCGCTCGAGGGCCGGGACCTGAGGACGTAGAGCATAAAGGAGAGCGTGGAGAAGAGGGGGAAGCTCGCATGGAGCTGGCCTAGCTACGCATTAACGCGGCGCATCGCAAGGAATCGACTCCAGACCGGCAAGATAAGTCTCGCGCTCAGGTCGGCTAATCGTTGGAGCCTAGGAGTCGTGCTTGCCGCAGCCCTGTTGAGGCAACGTCGCCTCCCTTTCTTACCTTACCACGGCTGCTTGAGCGCTAAAGGGGACCTCCTGAGCATCGCGCCTCTGGGGCTCTTACTGGACCTCGGGCCGCTCACCTCCTGGCCTTGACCACGGCACGCGACCTGGCATACCAGCGACGGCTGCAGCTTGCCTAGGGACCGGGACCTGTCAGCGTAGAGCAACAACCGTCGCAAGGTTGGAAAGGGGAGACCGAGCCTAAACAGAGCAGGCATTCACAAATTTTCATAACAAGGATAGTATCAACAAAATACATTACAGGCCTTTTACACACCCCCCGGGGTACTTCTTGATTCCTCGCAGGGACTTGTCAGGTCGGGCAGTTGCCGAGGCAGCGTGGGGAAGCGGAGACGCCCACGTCCAATCAACCGCCACGCGTCGACCAAGGCCGCAGGCTTTTGGGGCCCGCGGCGCTCCGCACTTGACCTTTGGCTTCGCCTCGAAGCCAAGCCCGAGCGCGCCTTGGGCCCGGGGGCTACTGTCGGCATTCTGGGAACGGGGGTCCCTAGACTTGCTTGCCTGCGGCCCACGGCGTGGCTGTGCTAGCAGGTCTGTACGACCCATCTTCATCAACAAGGCATCCAAGACCCTCGCGAGGGGCCAAGCCTCGCGAGGCGGACGACACAAGACCTCCTCAGGAGCGGCCTCACCAGGTTGGCTCGTGAGGGGCGGAGAGATCAAGGCAAGGCAAACCTCGCGAGGTTCTCATGACGTGAGCCATGACGATCCAGATCAGGCGGGCGCCAGCGCGTGCAGTGTCCTTGTTTCCCCTTTGGTGCTAAGGAAGCAAGCGCAGGCAGAGTACCGAGGCGTCAAGCAAATGTTTCCATATCGGTGCAACGAGACCAAGACCAGCAGGACGGCAAGATGGAGGTCACCATGGAGCCCAAGGCGGCGTCACCACCAGAGCCTTTTGCAGGCGAAGACCGCTTTTGTCAGGATAAGCTGTACTAGCTATCCCCTTTCAAATTGGCCGCTATTGGCTCCCTTCCCGCTCAATATTTGGGAAGAGGATCAGGGCCTATATAAGTAGAACTAGCCACCACCGTAGGGGATAACGGATTCAAAGGCATCTCATCTGATCCTTAGCCAGACACCAAACACAAGAACACCTCAACCTCAGGAGGCTGTTCTTCCCCTTCTACTGTTCATCGTCAGCCCAAGAGGCAATCCACCACCACCACATTGGAGTAGGGTATTACACCACAACGGCAGCCCGAACCAGTATAAATCTTGTGTCTCTTGTGTTGTGAGTTCGTTGAGTTCGTCCGCGAGATCTTACCAAGCTAGGGCGTGGATCAGTAGGAGGGAAAGAACTTCGCGTGCACCCCAGAGTTCGAACCTTAAGGGTTTTGCCGGAACCCGTGATCCGACAAAGGCGTCAAGCAAAGGTTGCCATATCGGTGCAACGAGACCAAGACCAGCAGGACGGCAGGACGGAGGTCACCGTGGAGCCCAAGACGGTGTCACTAAGGGAGTCCTGGACTAAGTGGTCCTCGGGCGTCCGGCCTGTTAGCCATGGGCCGGACTGATGGGCTGTGAAGATACGAAGACCGAAGACTGCACCCGTGTCCGGATGGGACTCTCCTTGGCGTGGAAGGCAAGCTTGGTGACCGAATATGTAGATTCTTTTCCTTTGTAACCGACCTTGTGTAACCCTAGATCCTCCCGGTGTCTATATAAACCGGAGGACTTAGTCTGGAAGGGGGGATACTCATTACCTTAGTCATACAGGCTAGACTTTTAGGGTTTAGCCATTACGATCTCGTGGTAGATCAACTCTTGTAATACTCATATTCATCAAGATCAATCAAGCAGGAAGTAAGGTATTACCTCCATAGAGAGGGCCCAAACCTGGGTAAACATCGTGTCCCCTGTCTCCTGTTACCATCGACCTTAGACGCACAGCTCGGGACCCCCTACCTGAGATCCGCCGGTTTTGACACCGACATTGGTGCTTTCATTGAGAGTTCCACTGTGCAGTCCTCAAAAGGTTTGATGGCCCCTTCAATTGTTAACAATGAAGCTGAACAAGGAGAAACCTTCCTCCCCGGACATATCTTCGTGTTCGGCGGCTTCGCACTGCGGGCCAACTCGTTTGGCCACCTGGAGCGATCGATAGCTACGCCCCTGGCCATCAAGTCAGATTTGGGAGCATGAATTACGTTGCGGACATCCGTGGAGATTTGATCTTCACCGGATTCGTGACCGTGGCGACCACTCCTGGTCACTTTGACGGACATGACCTAAATCTGTTGTCAGACCGCATCCAAGAGATAGCTCCTGTAACCCCTCTGGCTTTAGATCCAGACCACACTGTGGCATCCAAGGATCGGAGGCCCGACCCCACCACAGAGGCCACAGACTCCCCGGCGTTGGAGCCGCACATGGACTTAACCTCACACAATATCTGTGTCACCAGAATTCCGGACTCGTCTCTGGTTATAAGTTCCGAACCAGGTGAGCCCGCAGACGCCAAACTTGATTGTTTATCGATCTTCGAATTCAGCGCCGCAGACATCTTCCAACACCCGCCCCTGGGCGATGTGTTAAACTCGTTGAGAAATTTGTCCTTGGCGGGGGACTCACAGCCGAATTATGTCCGGTTCGAGCTGGAGGCTGATGATGAAGCAGAATTTCGCTTCCCACCCGCCACCCACTCTATAGCCACTGTCGAGGACTTAACCGACATGCTTGATTACGGCTCCGAAGACATCGTCAGTATGGACGACGAGGCCGATGAGGAGCAGGGCCAAAACCCGCCGTTCATTGGGCGATGGACGGCCACTTCTTCCTACGACGTATACATGGTGGATACGCCTAAAGAAACTAACAACAATGACAAAGAGGACCCAGTTGAAGACAAACCTCCTGAGACAAAGCCCAGTCGTCGGCGTCAGCTGCGTCGCTCTAAGTCACATCGTACAAAAGACAACAACACCAGCACCGGAGAAAACAATACTCCGGGCGATGCCGAAGACAATGAAGACCCTGTTGGAGCAACCTCCGAACAGGATGAACAGGCCATACACGAAGACTCGGAGGACAGTAACTATCTTCCGCTCTCCGAGGAAGAGGAAAGCCTCAGCAACGAGGATTTTATCGTGCCCGAGGAACCTCTCGAGCAGGAGCGCTTCAAACGCCGGCTAATAGCAACTGCAAGAAGCCTGAAAAAGAAGCAGCTGCAGCTTCAAGCAGACCAAGATCTGCTCAATGATAGATGGACCGAAGTCCTGGCCGCCGAAGAATACGGCCTTGGTGGCCCAGCCAAAAGCTACCCGAAGCGTAGATTGCTACTCAGTTCGATGATGAGGCGCTGGAGCCTGTACCATCATCACACAATGCGGCAGGCCGACCACAACTTGGTTTGGATAAAGCGGCAACTAAAGCCGAACACCAGACCGCCCCACCTCGCTATAAAGGCAAGAATAAAGCAGCTCGGGGTTGTACATACAACCTTCGACAGGACTCGGCCAGTAGAGCAGGACATGCAAGATCGGTCTACGGATCGCGAGGACGTGCCGCGACACACGACGACGGCTACCTATTCGGACGTAACAAACTTAGCCACACCCGAGCAGAAAACCGCAAATGGACTCCATCGGAGGTACGCCGCAGTGTGGCCCAGCATAGAGGCGCCGCACACCCTCTTTGCTTCACAAACAAAGTAATGGAGCATGAATTCCCAGACGGGTTCAAACCCATGAATATCGAATCATACGATGAAACAACGGATCCCGCGGTATGGATCGAGGACTTCCTCCTCCATATCCACATGGCCCGCGGAGATGACCTTCATGCCATCAAATACATACCACTAAAACTCAAAGGACCAGCTCGGTACTGGTAAAATAGTCTGCCCGAGAATTCTATTGGCAGCCGGGAAGATTTGGAAAGATGCCTTTCGCGACAACTTCCAAGGAACGTATGTCCGGCCACCGGACACCGATGAATTAAGTCACATTGTCCGGCAGCCCGGAGAGTCAGCCAGAAAGCTCTGGACTAGGTTCTTAGTAAAAAAGAACCAAATCGCCGACTGTCCGGACGTGGAATCCCTCGCGGCCTTCAAACACAGCATCCGGGATGAATGGCTTGCACGCCACCTCGGTTAAGAGGGACCTAAATCCATGACAGCCCTTACTGCTCTAATGACTCGCTTTTGCACGGGAGAAGACAGTTGGCTTGCTCGTAGAAGCAACAGCGCCAGTGACCCGGGCACTTCCGAAATACGAGACGGCAATGGCAAACCATGACGAAGCAAACACAACAGTCGCGATGATAATGAAAGATCACGCGACACAGCGGTCAACGCCGGATTCAGCAATCCCAAATCCAGTCAACGGAAAAAGCCACTCAAGGCGAATCGAGACAGACCATCCAACCTAGACAGGATCTTGGACCGACCCTGCCAGATTCACGGCCACCCCGATAAACCAGCTAATCATACCAACAGAAACTGTTGGGTCTTCAAGCAGGACGGCAAGCTCAAAGCCGAACACAAGGGGAGGAGGCCACCGGGCGATAGGGATGACGGAGAGGTTCACCAACCAAACACTGGCGGTCAGAAGCAATTTCCCCCCGAGGATCGATCAACCCTGGAGCGGAAGTAGCAGTTCGGCTTCCGCCGCCCACCTCATATACACGCAAAATTCGTACCGCGCATACATCACCACGCACTCAAGATACCATGGGCATTGGCGGAAGCACAATACGGACAAGCCTGCAAGCATTCCAGTAACATTTTTTATCTACTTTCTTTTTTACTTCTTTTTTCATTATCTCTTAAAAATAGGTGACGCAAAGGACAAGCATCTAAACCGACTCCATCAGAGTTCGGATCCGTACACTCACCTAAGGGGCTACCTCCGTCAAGGATTCCCCTCGCCGAGGACAGGCGACGCAGACGTGCAACAGGAGGTCCAACATAACCTTTTGTAGACCGCACTCATTATTTCAAGCCTGTATTATGCCTTTTTCCTCCACCTTCGACCCCAGGCATGTCAAATAGTCGGCGTTGTGGTCTTTATATATAAAGTAATCATTGGCATATCGCTCAGGTCCCAGTAAACATTACCCGAATTAATAATTCGTGTCTTTTCGCCAATGAATATGGCTCCTATGGTTGTTTCACAGATATACCTCGGCATAACCTGCCAGGGGCTCGGTATGGGAACAAATGAGTTGCCAACAAAGTCCGAACAGCTTTACAGCGTACTTCGGCGTCGCGAGTTTGGCCTTATATGCATCAGCTCTGAATCATGTATTGGGTCAATGGTTGGGTTGCCCGGCTCCTGTGCTTGCTACCTTACGTTCCGCTCTATCGACTAGGGTAGTAAAGGGAGAACTGCTACGATTGTGCTTCCGGTTCATCAGGTCAAGCACCTCAGTAGAGAAAGCCGAAAACCGACTGTCATGATGCTATGAGAGCTGGTCGACCACTCGATGACTTATCGGAATCTGTCGTGATTCCCTCCGTGTCACACGAAGGACCTTTTTTTCAGGTCATATATGTAACGCACCATATTGGAATAAGCCGTACGCATGCCAGGGGCTATATCGTAGTCCCCCCTATAAAACTCCTATGGCTAAGTGAAAGTGTTAACACCCTATAGTCTGATTGCCTGGTTCGCCGCATTATCACCTCCTTCATGGACCAAGACGTTCGATCAAGAGTGATTAAATGCTTTTCCGAACATCCCCGTACTTCCTATGAGGGGGCTGAAGCCGACGACTGGAAAACTTTCAGATTATATTAAAACGGCCGCACAGGAGGAACATGAGCTTTCGAGCAAAACATAAAAATAGATTAACTATAAAACTATCTTTTACAATTCTCATACACCTCACTCGAATATTATGTCTTTCGAGCACTAACCCTCTATCAAGCGGGCGGCCTCCAGGACGTCTTCAAAATAAAGCTCGGGTGCGTGAGGGTCCTTGCCCTTGGGTGGACTCTTAGCCGCAACATCGATGGCCTTCATCTTCCCCCAGAATTTCTTGACACGGGCAAAGGCCATCCGTGCACCCTCAATGCACGCCGACCGCTTCACAACGTTGACACGCGGCACCGCATCAACGAGCCGCTGCACCAAGCCGAAGTAGCTATTCGGAGCAGGCTCAGTTGGCCACAGCCGGCTTATGACGTTCTTCATGGCAGCGCTGGATATCCTATGAAGCTCGGCCCATTGAGACATCTGTTCATTCAGCAACAGAGGGCGCTTTGACGCACCAAATTGTGACCAGAAAAGCTTCTCCGTTGCATACCCCTCTTGCGCTTGATGAAACTGCGCCGCATCGGAAGAACTCTTTGGCAAGTCTAAAAACTCGTCCGGAGAACTCCACACTTGGTTAAGCTGAGCATAGTTCGGATCACCAAACTTAGCCTGTAGCAAAAAGGGCTTACCGGCCGCAATTTCCCCAGCTTGCCGGATCTCCTCACGGGCTGCTCTGGATTCAGACTGCGCTTCTCTCGCCTCTCGTAAGGCCTTGTCAAGTTCAGCCATTTTGGCTTCATTTTCCTTCTCAAGAAGTTCACAGCGGCTAGCAGCATTTTTTAATTCGAGCATCATCGTGGATATCTTCTCCTCGTCTTGGCGTCGAGCAACTTGTTCAGCTTTCAACTCAGCTGATGCCTTCTCGGCAGCCGCATTACTAAACCAGGCCTGCTCCTTGGCCCGGGCCAGCTCCGCCCGAAGAATTTCAACGGCGGCAGCACCATCTGCAGTCATGCATATTCCAGTATATAACCTTCAGCATCATGCTTATATAACAAAAATGTATGTGAGGGGACTGCCCCAAATACATACCTTGCGACTCGTCCAGGCGCATATTGATTAACGCAATGTCATCCCCTGCCACATCAAGCTTTCGCTGTAGCTCGGCAATATCCATAGTTTGGGAAGTAGCCAGGGAGGAAGCAGCCTGTGTTTCAGTTAACCAGATTAGTCCTTGAGTATTTATTCTTGATCCTCCATTCGCCTCCCATGTGGAGCCAACCCGAGTCTCAGGGGCTACTACCTATACACAGGTGCATCTTTGCAAATAAAATATTGTTGAAAACATTATATTACAAACCTCGAAGCCTCTTAGCAGGCTCGTGAAGGCTTCATTCAATCCGCTCTTCACGGACAGAATCTTCTCAACCACCGTACCCATCAAGGTACGCTATTCCTCTGAGACAGATGCTTTTTGCAGAATGTCCGACAATATATCCGGTGTCGCCGGGTCTCCGGAAGCCGCTCTGGGAGCACGACCATCCTTTGAAGGAACCCGTTCACCTGCCTCCAGAATCATCGTTGGCTGAAAACCGGACAGTCCGGGGCCTTCATTATTGGCCCCCGAATCCCGAACGATTGGAGGTCCACCTTCGGGTACTGCCTCCTTTATCCCCTGCACCGCTTGTTGATCAAGAATAACCCTCCGAGATGACACTTCGGAGTCGTCTGCCTTATTGGGTGAGGAGGTCGGGGGAGGCGTCTCGCTTTCCATCATCTCTGGGAGGAGATCTCCCGAAGAAGAGGAGTGCCCAGAAGAACTCTATGCCGGACTGTAAAAATACACAGGCACGTTACGTATCTCTTCGGTAACAGGAAAGAAGCGGGACGCTATCAAAGTACCCCGGATTCACTTACGGTTTGGTCGAGGGCTTGTCCTCATGACGGAGCTGTTCACTGGCATCGCCTTCGAATCCCGAGCCGCTCGACAGTGGCATCTGGCCTCTCTTAGGAGACCGCCCCTCCCAACCTTTGGAGGCGGTCCTTTTCGTCCTAAATGGAGAAGGGATACTGGCTTCTCTTTCGCCTTCGTCTTCGGGCGAGGAAATGTCGATTTCTCCGGACTCAGTATCTGATTTACCTCTGGAACGAAGTTCATCCCGGGTCTTCTCACTCTCCACCTTGCCATCCCCTGCCGGTATCTGGTACGGTGCCGGTGCCAGCATCCATGTTAACACGGAGTCTGCTGAGTCTTCGGGAAGAGGGGCCGGACACCTAATCCATTCCGCTTTCTTTATCCAGCCCAGGAAAAGGATGGTTTGCTCAGTATCTTATCGTAGGATATCTGATTATGAGGTGTTCGGCGGATGAGTACTTACCGGGGTGTCCGGATAGTTACAGTCTAGGCCAGTATCTTCGGTGGTGTCCGGCCATTGTTTTCATCTCCCAAAGAATAATTCCCACATTCCTTCGTGCGTAGTGCCGAAGAAGATCTGAAGAGTCTGTGGCCCTTCTGGGTTAAACTCCCACAGGTGGAGAGGCCGTCGCTGGCACGGTAGGGTCCGGCGGACTAACATTATGTGAATAACGTTGGCGATATTGATATCCTTTTCAATGAGGCTTCGGATGCGACTTTGCAGAGTTCGCACCTCGTCAACTGACCCTCGGTCTAACCCCTTATTAATCCACGATGCAAACTGAATCGGGGGGCTGGATCGAAACGCAGGCCCAGCTGCCCACTTGGAACCACGGGGCTCGGTGATATAGAACCACTCCTGCTGCCATAAGTCGGAAGGTTCTTTGAAGGATCCTTTTAGCCAAATCGCGCTGGTAAGCTTGCTCACTGAGGCACCACCGCACTCCGCCTGCTCCCCTCTATCACTTGTGGTTTCACATTGAAGGTCTTGAGCCACAAGCCGAAGTGTGGAGGAGTTCGGAGGAAGGCTTCGCACGTGACGATAAACGCCAAGATGAGGAGAACAGAGTTCGGGGCGAGATCGTGAAAATCAAGTCCATAATAGAACATGAGCCCTCAGACGAAGGGATTAAGGGCGAACCCTAAACCTCGAAGGAAGTGGGAAATGAACACGACCCTCTCATCGGATCTAGGGGTAGGGATAATCTGCCCTTCCCCGGGAAGCCGATGGAGGATTTCTGCGGTCAGATATCTTGCCGCCCGAAGCTTCACGATGTCCTCCTCTGTGAAAGAAGAAGCCACCACCGGCCTTGACGGCTGGGTCCGGACATGACTGAGGCTCACGGAGATTGAAACTTGGGTGTTGGAACTTGAGGTAGTAAGGGTTGAGGAAGAAGCAAGCGTGGAGAAGAAACACGGGTCTGTACCCCTTTATAAAGGCTGTGAATATCGAACGCCTCCTCCCGGGCCTTAAACCTTGCCTATTCCCAAGGAGTTGTACCCTAAGGACGGTTGAGTTACCCACGTCCGTGTCGATAAAATAATCCCTTAATAAGGGGACACGATCTCCACTTGGATAAGACGTGTCAATGACAACCACGTTTCGGAACGCGGGGCCGCAGGCGAAACAACGGTCCGAAATCATGACCGGGCAGGCGTGATGTCACGTTGTAAAATGTTGTCAATCGATTGGACCCGTGGAATATTATGTTCTCTCTGCGGTTGTGTGTGGTGTGTGTTACAGGTCCGGATACAATCATCATGTTCGGAGACTATCTTGGAGTTCGGAAAGAAGGGAACCCGCCTTGCAATGCCGAAGACAAATCTGCGCGCCGGACTCCTCGTCATTGAAGCCAGGTTCAGGGGCTACTAAGGGAGTCCTGGACTAAGGGGTCCTCGGGCGTCCGGCCTGTTAGCCATGGGCCGGACTGATGGGCTGTGAAGATACGAAGACCGAAGACTGCACCTGTGTCCGTATGGGACTCCCTTGGCGTGGAAGGCAAGCTTGGTGACCGAATATGTAGATTCTTTTCCTTTGTAACCGACCTTGTGTAACCCTAGATCCTCCCGGTGTCTATATAAACCGGAGGACTTAGTCCGGAAGGGGGGATACTCATTACCTTAGTCATACAGGCTAGACTTTTAGGGTTTAGCCATTACGATCTCGTGGTAGATCAACTCTTGTAATACTCATATTCATCAAGATCAATCAAGCAGGAAGTAGGGTATTACCTCCATAGAGAGGGCCCGAACCTGGCAAAACATCGTGTCCCCTGTCCCCTATTACCATCGACCTTAGACGCACAGTTCGGGACCCCCTACCCGAGATCCGCCGGTTTTGACACCGACAGTCACCGCCAGAGCCTTTTGCAGGCGAAGACTGCTTTTGTCAGGATAGCTTGTACTAGTTGTCCCCTTTCAAATTGGCCGTTGTTGGCTCCCTTCCCGCTCAATATTTGGGAAGAGGACCAGGGCCTCTATAAATAGGACTAGCCACCACAGTAGGAGGCAACTAAGCCCGATCTCATCTTGAGCAATCCTCACCCACACAAGTTCACCGAGCACAAGAACAGCTCGCCTCAGGAGGCTGTTGTTCCCCTTGTACTGTTCATCCTCAGCCCAAGAGGCAATCCACCACCAGCACAGTGGAGTAGGGTATTACACCACAACGGTGGCCCGAACCAGTATAAATCTTGTGTCCCTTGTGTTGCGAGTTCGTCGAGCTAGCCTAGAGATCGCGAAGCGTGTGAGGGCGTGATCTGTGAGGGAGAGATCTTCGCGCGCACCCCAGAGTTTGAACCTTAAGGGTTTTGCCGGAACCCGATATCCGACATTTGGCGCGCCAGGTAGGGGTGCGCCGGAGTTTTCCTTCCCTTGATCTGCTCCATGCTGCCACCGCGCTCCGCCCCCATGGCGACCGCAGTGCTTCCTGCTCCGGCGACCGATGCCGGCGATAGGGCCAGGGGGCTCCGAGCCCTTGCTCCCACCTTGCGGTGGGTGCAATGGCCATCCAAGTTCAAACCGGAGATGTCGCCGCGCTACGACAGCGTGGCGGATCCGGTGGCCTTCCTGCTAGCATACGAGGAAGCCGTCCTCAACGCCGGAGACGACGACAAGGTCATGGTCAACTGTCTCCCCATGGCCCTGACCGGTGTGCCGCGCGCCTGGCTGCTCAACCTCCCCGGATCCACAGTGGCATCTTGGGAGGAGCTGCACGATCTCTTCGTCGCGCGCTTCGCGGCACCGGCACCCCACGCGGTCGCGGCCCTCCTCGGCGGCTCGCAAGCACCGCCCTCGGACCGCCACATCAAGTCGTTCCTTCGCCAGATTGGCGCCGCTTCCAAGCGCCCGGGGGCTCCACCGGGCTGGGCCGCGCCTGAGGCCGACCTCACCTTCGACTCAGGGGATCATCCCGTCTCCACCGCCAGCTCAGGTATGCTCCCAATACTTTGCACTCCCACCATCTGCAATGTGGCCGTCACCAAGACCCTCATCGACGGTGGCGCCGGCCTCAACGTGCTCTCCGTGGAAGCCTTCGGCCTCCTTCACATACCACTCGAGCGGCTCCGCCTCAGCAAGCCCTTCTCAGGAGTTGGCGGCGACACCGCCCACTCCCTGGGGCAGATCCGCCTTCCTGTCACCTTCGGCACGCGCGTCAATTACGGCACCGAGCTGGTCGACTTCGACATCGCCCGCATCGGCCTCCTGTACAACGCCATCCTCGGGTACCCAGCTCTGGCCCAGTTAATGGCAGCAAACCATCCGGCTTACAACCTCATGAAGATGCCTGGGAGCAAGGGCGTCCTCACCGTCGAGGGGGACACCAAGGAGGCTCTGCTCACGCTCAAGCTTGCTTTCAAGACCGCCGCGGCGGCGTAGCACGTCGGCGCAGGCGCCTCCGAGGCCAAGGGAGCCGCACCAACCAAGAAGAAGCAGTTGTTCACCCAAGACAAGGCAGAAACCAAGCAGGTGCCCGTCGATGAGGACGGGTCCTCGGGAGCCACCTTTACCATAGGTGTTAACCTCGACCCTGACCAAGAGGAAGCGTTGGTGAAGTTCTTGCGCGCAAACAAGGAGGTATTCGCATGGGAACCCAAGCAGCTGGCGGGGGTCCCGAGAGAGGTGATTCAGCATCACTTAAGGGTGTGCCCCAACGTACGCCCTGTGAAGCAGCGGGCGAGAAGACAGTCCACGGATAAGTAGGCCTTCATCGTCCAAGAAACCCGCAAGCTGGAGGCGGCGGGTGCCATTCGCGAAGTTCGGTACCCCGAGTGGCTGGCGAACCCCGTTGTTGTGCCGAAGAAAGGTGGGAAGGAGCGCATGTGTGTCGACTTCACCAACCTCAACAAAGCCTACCCCCAAGATCCCTTCCCGCTTCCACGCATCGACCAGATCGTCGAATCCACCGCAGAGTGTGATTTGATGTGCTTCCTAGATGCGTTCTCGGGCTACCACCAGATCAAGATGGCGGTAGAAGATGTGGAGAAGACCGCCTTCCTGACCCCGTGTGGGGTGTACTGCTATACTTGCATGCCATTCGGACTGCGCAATGCAGGCGTGACCTTTCAGCGGCTGATGCACATCGCCTTAGGGCGGCAGCTCGGGAGAAACGCACAGGCCTATGTCGACGACATCATGGTGAAGTCTCGGGAGGCAAGAACCTTGATCCAAGATCTGGAGGAGACTTTCGCAAGCCTATGCCAGGTGAACTTACGGCTCAACCAGGAGAAGTGCGTGTTCGGTGTCCCTTCCGGCAAGCTGCTGGGTTTCCTCGTATCCCACAGAGGGATCGAGGCGAACCCAGAGAAGGTCAAGGCAATCGAAGACATGAGCCCGCCGCAGACCCTCAAGGAGATGTAAAAGCTTACTGGTCGTGTGACTGCGTTGGGCCGCTTTATCTCCAAGCTGGGAGAGCGTGCCCTACCGTTCTTCAAGCTGATGAAGAAAAAGGGCCCATTCGAGTGGACTCTAGAGGCCGACCAAGCATTTCAAGACTTCAAGAGATACCTGACCAGCCCGCCAGTGATGGTGGCGCATCGACCCCTCGAGCCCTTGGTGCTCTACCTGTCTGCCACACCCCACTCCGCCAGCGCAGCGCTGGTGGCCCTCAGAGAAGAGCGCCAGATCAAGGGCCCGCTAGGGGGAACCACAGGGCCGGACGAAGCGGTGCGACACCAAGGCGAAGCTCCTGAAGCAGCTGCTGCTTCAGCGGACCACCAAGCCCCTGAAGATAAAGCCCTCGCAGAGACACCTCAGCTCCCGGAAGCCGAATACTTCGTCGGCTCTCCCGCCCTCGTCGAGCACCCGATGTACTTTGTCAGCACAGTGATGCGGGATGCGAGGGCATGGTACCCCATGCCTCAGAAGATCCTGCTCGCGCTCCTGGTGGCCTCGCGCAAGCTGCGCCACTACTTCCAGGGTCACCCCATCAAGGTCGTCTCGGCTTACCCACTGGAAAGAGTGCTCAGGAGCCCCAATGCTGCCGGGTGAGTCGCTCAATGGAACATCGAGCTGCAAGCGTTTGACTTGGAGTTCAGCACAACTAGGGTCATCAAGGGGCCGCGCTTGCACACTTTGTGGCTGAATGGACCGACGCCCCAGAGCTCGAAGCAGGTGAGGACCAATCCCTATCTCCAGGAAGCGAGGCGCCGGACGGCTGGGTCATGTACTTCGACGGCGCATTCTCACGCCAGGGCGCGGGGGCTGGAGCGGTGCTCATCTCGCCCACCCAGGACAAGCTCTACTACGCTGTGCAGCTCTGCTTCCAGCAGGGCGAGAAGGTCTCCAAAAACATAGCAGAGTACGAAGGCCTCATAGCTGGCCTCAGGGCTGCGGTGGCCCTGGGGGTGAGGCGACTCACCATCAAGGGCGACTCGCAGCTCCTCGTCAACTTCTCCAACAAGGTTTATGAGCCAAAGGACGAGCACATGGAGGCATACCTCGCGGAGGTGCGCAAGATGGAGAAGCAGTTCTCAGGTCTGGAGTTACAGCATGTGCCCGTGGCACCAACAAGGAAGCTGACGACATCGCCAGAAGAGCATCCAAGCGGCTACCCCAAGAGCCTGGCGTCTTTGAGGAGCGGCTCTTCAAGCCATCAGCAACGCCACCGCTCTCAAGGACAGCGCTGCCTCGCGAGGAGCTCCCTCAACCACCTGCCTCAGGAGCCCCGGCCTGCGGCCCGACCTCAGGAGCGCGCTTGCTCTTGGCGCTCGAACCTCAGGAGGGATGCTGGATCAAGGAATTAAAGGAATACCTGACGCAAGGGACGCTGCCGGAAGAGGAGGAAGACATGCAGCGTGTGGCCCGACAAGCCACGGCATATTGCATCCGGGACGGTGAGTTATACAGGAAGCGGCCAAATGACGTTTCCCTACGTTGCATCTCTAGGGAGCAAGGAAGAGAGTTGCTGGCCGACATACACGGCGGGGACTGCGGGCACCACTCATCATCACGAACCCTCGTCGGCAAGGTGTTTTGCAGTGGATTCTACTGGCCCACGACACTCAACGACGCGACTGAACTGGTGAAGTCTTGCGAGGCCTGCCAGTTCCACGCCAAGCAGATTCATCAGCCGGCTCAGGGCCTCCAAACCATCGCACTCACATGGCCGTTCGCGGTCTGGGGGCTGGATATCTTGGGCCCGTTTCCTCGAGCGCCCGGGGGCTACCGCTACCTCTACGTCGCCATCGACAAGCTCACCAAGTGGGCGGAGGTAGAAGCCGCCCGCACCATCCCAGCTGGCTCCGCGGTCAAGTTCATCAAGGGTCTCGTGAGCCATTTCGGGGTCCCCAACCGCATCATCACTGATAACGGCTCGCAGTTCACTAGTAATCTCTTTAGGACATATTGTGCTAACCTTGGAACGCAGATCTGCTACGCTTCGGTGGTGCACCCCAGGAGCAATGGACAGGCCAAACGCGCCAACGCAGATGTCCTGAGGGGCCTCAAGACCAGGACCTTCAAGAAGAAGCTCGAGGCCTGCGGCAGGGGCTGGTATGACGAGCTCCAGTCCGTGCTGTGGTCCATCCGCACCACCGCCACCAAGCCAATGGGCGAGACCCCGTTCTTCCTCGTCTACGGAGCAGAAGCGGCCCTCCCTCACGAGGTCAAGCATCGCTCCACACGGGTCCTGGCGTTTGATGAAACGCAGCAGGACGCCACGCGGGGGATGGACCTCGTGCTGGGGGAGGAATGCCGCCGCGAAGCTGCACTGCGGGCGGCAAGGTATCAGCAGGCGCTACGGCAGTACCACTGCCGCAACATCTGCCCCAGGACGCTCGAGGTGGGTGACCTCGTCCTGAGGCGGGTCCTCTCCAGGGAAGGGCTGCATAAGCTCTCACCCGTGTGGGAGGGCCCATTCAAGGTCGTCCATGTCTCCAGGCCTAGCGTCGCGCGCCTGGAGACACAGGACGGGGTACCCATCTAGAACACCTAGAACATCCAACACCTCCGGAAGTTCTACCCATAAAGAAAGGCCCAGCGCCTGTGAAGAAGGCCCAGTGCCTGTGAAGGTCTCCGCTCATGACACTCTCACATAATAATGAGTGGGGATGTACACGCCCCGTAGTCTCAGGAGTGCCGCCCTCGGGCCTCGGGGGCTCCCTCCCACGTCCTAGTGGCAGCACTTAGCTCCGTGCTGGTGAGAAGACTTGAAGACTAGACTAGGTGCTGGACGCGGCTTTTCATTTGCTTTCCTTAGTTGGCTCGCCCCTCTTTAATTGAAGTTTGCTTCGGGTGTTCTCGGCTGATTTGGTTCCGTTGCCTTCTACCTCTATTTCCGTCTTTGGCTTGGCCTGTACTCTCTCTCGCATTCCTCGCGAGGGGGCTGGACAGGTGCCCTCGTGAACGTTTTCCTTCCCTCGTGAGCGTTTTTTCTTGTTCTGCCTTTCGTCTGCTTTTCGCGAGGCACCGTCGTTCGAGCCCACAAGCTGGCGCACTTCTTATAATCTGTGCCCCATGGGTACCGCGATACAAAGCGCAGGGTCAAGGCCGGCGGCGCCTGCGACCAAGGCTCGGGAAACGTTAAGCCTCCTAACGAGTTTTTTCTGCAGTTTCTAAGCGTCTACCAGGCCAAGGGGGCCTCGCCAGGCACCAAGAAGCGAGCATCTCATGGAGAGGAGACTGCTCCAAGCACGTCAAGCTAAGTTATCCTTACATAAAACAACGATGAACATAGCATAATAACTGGGAAATCATAGTTCGTTGCACGCCCCTCCGGGGCCCCATACCGGTTTCTTTCTTAATACAGGAAGGAAAGGAAGAACAAGATAAAAGCGGCGCGTGCCCCTGTGGTGGACCGCGAAGGCAGACCCTTGGTGCTGACCCAAGCTCAGCTAGACCCCTCCTCGCGCTTCACAGGAGCGCAATGACGAGATGACCCGCTGCCACCTTTGAAGCGGGCGCGGCGGCTGGTCGTAACCACCGCTGCTGGAGCTGTCGCCGGGGGAAGAGCCGCCATAGCTGGACGAGACGCGGTCGACGCCAAGGGCAGGTTCGCCCTCATCCTCGTCACGACCATCGCCAAGGCCGAGCACCTCGCCGCCGTCGTTGACCTCAGGGCAGCATCCGGCGCGGCGACCATCTTCCCCAAACACCCTCACGTAGAGGGTCGCATCGCCGTCGTACTTGAAATGAAGGGTGCACCAGCTGCCCAGGCCGCGCGCACAGGCAAATGCCTGCCAGCCGTGGGCCAGGGCTATGTTGCCCGCGATAGAGACCTCAACCGTGACCCAGGAAGCCCTGCTACAGCAGCCGTCCGCCTGGACCTGCGGCCGGCAGCTCGTCAACGAAGAAGCGCGGGAGCTGAAGCCAGTTGCCGGCCGGGTCCTCCAACCAGACAACGAACTCCGTCAGCACCTTCACCGAGTGGAAGCGCGGCCGGGGAGGCCGTGCGACCACGGCGCGTCTCCCTTCATCAACAGGGCTGTCGCGGCCGGAGCGACCCCTGCCACGCGAAGCAGCACCGCCGCGGCCGTGGGGGGTCGCGGTGTGCTTGCGGGGACGGCCACGTCCGCGCTTGGGCATCGGAGAGTCGGGCCCTTCGCGAGGGGCCTTCCCCTTCTCCGCGGCGGAGAACCCCTTCGACAGCGCCATTGGTGCCGCTGCTAGCAATGGGGCTAGGGAGGAGAAGCAAGTGGAGCAGGAAGAGACGGTCAATGGGGGCTCTGCCCCACTCCCCATTTATAGCAGGAGAAGGCCAACCAGCGCCCCCACGATCACAGGTAATGATGGTTTTTCCTTGCATCTCCCAGGGACTTGTCAAGTCGGGCAGTTGCCGAGGCAGCGTGGGGAAGCGGAGACGCCCACGTCCAATCAACCGCCACGCATCGACCAAGGCCGCAGGCTGTTGGGGCCCGCGGTGCTCCGCACTTGCCCTTTGGCTTCGCCTCGAAGCCATGTCCGAGCGCGCCTTGGGCCCGGGGGATACTGTCGGTGTTCTGGGAACGGGGGTCCCCAGACTTGCTTGCCTGCGGCCCACGGCGTGGCTCTGCGAGCGGGCCCGTACGGCCCATCTTCACCGACAAGCTTTCAAGACCCTCGCGAGGGGCCAAGCCTCGCGAGGCGGACGACACAAGACCTCCTCGGGAGTGGCCTCACCAGGCTGGCTCGCGAGGGGCGGAGATATCAAGGCAAGGCAAACCTCGCGAGGTTCCAGTGACGTGAGCCGTGACGATCGAGACCAGGCGGGCACCAGCACGCACAGTGTCCTTGTTTTTTCTTTGGTGCTAAGGAGGCAAGCACAGGCGAGGAGTACCGAGGCGTCAAGCAAAGGTTGCCATATCGGTGCAACGAGACCAAGACCAGCATGACGGCAGGACGGAGGTCACCGTGGAGCCCAAGACAGCGTCACGGCCAGAGCCTTTTGCAGGCGAAGACTGCTTTTGTCAGGATAGCTTGTACTAGTTGTCCCCTTTCAAATTGCCGTTGTTGGCTCCCTTCCCGCTCAATATTTGGGAAGAGGGCCAGGGCCTCTATAAATAGGACTAGCCACCATAGTAGGAGGCAACTAAGCCCGATCTCATCTTGAGTAATCCTCACCGACACAAGTTCACCAAGCACAAGAATAGCTCGCCTCAGGAGGCTGTTCTTCCCCTTGTACTGTTCATCCTCAACCCAAGAGGCAATCCACCACCACCACACTGGAGTAGGGTATTACACCACAACGGTGGCCCGTACCAGTATAAATCTTGTGTCCCTTGTGTTGCGAGTTCGTCGAGCTAGCCTAGAGATCGCGAAGCGTGTGAGGGCGTGATCTGTGAGGGAGAGATCTTCGCGCGCACCCCAGAGTTCGAACCTTAAGGGTTTTGCCGGAACCCGAGATCCGACAATGGCGGTGGTGTGAGGTCGAGGGGAGGGCGGGGCGGCGGAGGCAGGGGTCTAGGCCGGTGGTCGTTGGCGGTTCGAGAAAGATCGTCAATAGTGACTGGCGGGAGGTAGACGAAGGCCATCTGCCCGTTCCCTATAGATCGGGGGGTTCATAAAAAATCGACTGACCTATTTATTTTCAGTCGATTGTTATCTTGATAGGACCACATGTGGTGGTGTGCTGGAGGAGTACATGCATTTCCTGTGCTCATATATTACAAAATCATATAGAGTAGAATCTAATTTTGTTTGCCATGCAATGTTGTAGAGCTATCATATGTCTCCTCTCATTTATTTTTCAGCCACCTGCTATCTGCTACTTTTACAGTGCACTAGTTCTGCACACACTTCACCCATACTCTCATTATTGTGTTTTTATGCAAGGGTATTTCAGACTCTGCCTTCACAGAAGCAGAAAAGAAAAGAGAGAAATTGCTCCAGCTTTGTACGCGGGTAGGCCAGACACATTTCAGCACTTTAAAGGGTGCAGTGTCAGCAGATGGAGATGGTAAACGTAGCTCTGGATTTGACAATCTTGCTCCCAATGAACCACCATCCCAGGTGCCTGCTTTAACTTCGCGGTGTCATATGTGGTTGCATGTTGCATATGGTGTCTAGCTTGTATTCGAAAGGCCGAAGTCGGTCTTTATTAAGATAAGGAAAGCTATTTTTTACATGAACCACCATCCCGGGAGCACCAGAAGTCAAATAGCTAGTCAGGGCACTGGCCGAGCCAGTGACAAGCCCAGCACAGACAGTCATCACCTGGAAGCCAACTAAAAAGCCACGATGGTGGCGAAGCAGCCCGCCTCCCACCAGGCTCTCACGTCCTATATGATCATGCTCACCACTCCAGCCAGATGTCTGGCTTGTATTGCTTCCAATTTGGTTAAATTGCATCTACTTAGCTTACACACTATACCTTTGAATATGACATGCCTTCCTGTTTTTGGTACATACTAGTACATTTGTCTATTAACCATGTTCTTACATCAAACTAATGTTCTTGTGTATCCCTCATCAATCACTTATGATGAGGCAGTCAGGCCAGTGGACTACTGTGAGAAAAGATCCTCATTTAAAGATTGCAGCGTCAGCCTCCCCACATGATTCTCAAGAAACAGCAAGGCTAGATGAAGATAGTGAACGTAGCTCTATAGTTGATTACCGCATTTCCCCTACACTAGCATCACAGGTGCTTGCTCTAACTTGGCAGCGTGATATATGGTTGCATGTTGCATATGGTGTCTAGATTGTAATTCATCCAATCTGGTTAAATTGCATGTGATATTCTGCTTAGTTTATACATTATACCTGTTAATGTGACATGCCTTCCTGTTTTTAGTACATAGTACATCTGTCTATTAAGCATGTCCTTACATAAAGCTATTGTTTTTTTGTATCCCGCATCACTCAATATGACGAGACACCTTTAGTATATGCAGTGTGATATTAGTTGCATCTTTCATATGATTTATAGCAAGCGCTGCTTCTAATTTGTTGAAATGCGATTTATGATGGGAAGCTTTTAACTTGGCAGAGTCATATTGGTTGCATCTTTCATGTGGTGTCTAGCTTGCATTGCTTCTTATTTGTGGAAATGGTTTCAGCTTAGTTTACACAAACAGTTGTGAATATGCCATGTCGTCATGTTTTTTGTATTATTCCACACTGGTATCATGTGTTTGCCTTACATCAAAGTAGTGATTGTTAGTATCATGCACGAATGAGTTCTGAAGTGTGAATTTTATTGCTTTTTCTTGTCAGTTTTACTTGACAATTCAAAATCAATAAAGCGGAAGTAAGTTAGCAAGGCAGCGGATAAAGGTTCTCCTTCCAAACTGAGGGCCTCTACAGATTCTACTCCTCCATCCCCCCAAGATGATTTCCAAGACAACACATAAATAGACACTCCATGTAGTTGTGTTTATGATGAGCACGTCTCCCCTAGTGCACCATCACAGGTGCTCCCTCTAACTTGGCACCGTTATATGTGGTTGCATGTTATGTATGATGTCTAGCTTGTATTGCTTCTAATTTTGTTGAATTCCATCTGCTTACTTTACACATTATACTTGTGAATAAGACACGTGTTCCTGTTTCTAGAACATACAATATATGTCTATCACACCATGTTCTTACATCAAAGTACTACTGTTGTGTAACCTGCAACAATCACTTATCATAAGACACGTTTGACTTGGGAATGCGATATAGGTTACATCTCGCATTCTTTTCTAGCTTGTACTACTTTTAATTTGTTGAAATGGCACTTATGACGAGACAATTTTAACTTGGTAGAGTGATATTCGTTGCATCTTTCATATGGTGTCTAGCTTTCATTGCTTCTAATTTGTTGAAATGCCTTCTCCTTAGTTTACACATCATAAGCTGTGAATATGTGATGCTGTGAATATGCAATGGCACTAATGACGAGAGACCTTTAAGTTGGTAGTGTGATGTTGTTTGCATCTTGCATATGATTTATTTCTTGTACTGCTTCACATTTTTTTTAAACGCCATTTATGATGAGACACTGTTAACTTGGCAGAGCGATATTTGTAACATCTTTCATATGGTGTCTAACTTCCATTGCATTGCTTCTAATTTAGTGAAATGTCTTCTGCTTAGTTTACACATCATAGTTCTGGTTATCTCATGCCGTCCCGTTTTTCGTACATATTACATCCTCCTATCATGTGGTTGTCTAACATCAAAGTTCAGTTCATCTGTATCACACATCAATTTGTTCTGAAGAACTAAATTGTTATTCTTTTTCTTGTCGGCTTGACTTAACATGGCACACAGAAAGAGGAAGCAACACAGAATGACTAGGAAAGGGAAGCGGAAGAATCCTGCAGATTCTGCTAGTACTGATGGTGCAATAGAAGGTCAAAGTCCAGCGGAAAATTGTACAAACAGGGTATCCCGTGCTACACGAGCTGCAGAACAAGCCAAACAGAAACAAATAGCTGCCACCAAACAAGCAGAGACAACCCTAGTTGTTGCAACACCTTCCACAGTACCACCAGCTGCACGAGTTACTCGTTGGTCAACTCAGCTAGCAGCACGTTCCCAAGCTCCCTTGCCACCTGACACTACTTCCGAAGCACTCTTGACACAAGATGAGTTGGCAAGATCAGATGAGCTTTGTGAGCTTCTACATGAAGAAGGTACTCCCTCCGTCCCAAAATACTTGTCGGAGAAATGGATAAAATTGGATGTATCTATAACTAAAATACGTCTAGATTCATCCATTTCCCCGACAAGTATTTTCGGATGGAGGGAGTAGTTGCTAGAGTCAAGTTACAGTTGCGTGCTTATTTATATGTAATCTCACAGTTTGATGTACACTAACACTTCCTATGTTCGTTGTTGGACTAGCACCTAGTCGCAAGAGGAAACAAACATTAGGGATAATGCTCGATAGGTTAACTAAATCTAGAGGAGGAAGAATGGAAATCCGTTTTGAGGCAGGTTTAAAAAGGCCACGTGATGCTACAGAGTCAGCCAAGTTAGTATCAGAGGCAGCGGTTGCCGTTAGGTGTCATGTACGTATCCTCCCAACATGGATTCAGTACAGGAATGACAAAGATGAAACCCAGTTCAACACCTTCCTCGACCATTTATCTGTAAGTATGGTTATGTATGGAAACTAGTAATATTTTCTTGCTCTGTCCCATACTTTCTAGGTTGCTGATAATGAGACTCCCATAATTTTCAACAGATGAGGTTCAAGTTGGATAGCCAAGATGATGCAACCAGACAAGCTTGCACCCATGTTTTCAAGTCTGCTCTGCGATAGTATCGGTATAACTTGAGGAAAACTCGCTTTGAAGGCAAGGCTAACAGTGAACTTGCCCAAACTTCTCCAGTGGAAAATATATCGGATGAAGACTGGAGTGGCCTCGTTAAACACTGGTCTGATCCGAAGTATCAGGTACATTATATATGTGTGATCAGATCACATGTTGAAGTCCTATTTACGCATGTGCCACACAAATCTATCTTCTTGTAGGTGAACTATTCAAAGAACAAGGCCAACCGTACGAAAGTGAAATTCCAACAGACGACAGGATCTCGTAGCTATATTGCACACTGCGAGGCTCTTGTAATTATCTGTTGTTTCACTCTTTTCGGTCTACCATATTATCAGATCTATATTGACTTCTTCCAAATGAAGAGGAAAGCCCGCAAGGACCAAAAAGTACCTGAACCAAATGTTGTGGAAATCTTCAAGGACTGTCACACCAGCAAGACGAAGGGCATGACTACACCAGTCAAAGATGCTGTTGTAAGTCCTTAATCCTCATGCCTTTTAACTACTACTTACTCTGACTCGTGCCTTGAACTGCATGGTTTGCAGCCAATGTCTATTACTCTTTTCAATTTTATACACAATTGTCTTAGCGTATCATTGCACCTTATAAGGTTTAAAAGAGAGGATTGATGTTCCTTTGATCTTGATCTATAATCTGGTTCCGTGCTGGACTTGCCCACACAACGTTACAATTGTTTGTTTGTTTGTTCTCAGTTGTTTTGTGATATGAATGATGTCATACTATGCTTACCATATTATAAACTTTGTCTCTTTATCCTTAGCTGTCAATACAATGTGAAGAAATAGACAATACATTAGCCATGGTACATGGTCATATGTTTGGAACCTAGTTTTATTATGTACTTTGCAGTAAAATACAACTAATATTTTACATGGGTTCACCAGAATAAGTTCTGTATATAGACCAAAGCTATTTTGTTTGATTTTGCTTCCTCCTTAATATCTTCAGTTCTGGTACTACTAATGTAAAAACTCAACTTTTCAGCAAGCTATGGAAAAAATGGTGGAACCGCCACCTTTTGAAGGTGGCGAGGCAACTATAACCGCAATGTCACCTCTTGATGCAGTGGGTCAGGACCTCTCCACTAACAATGCCAAAAGCACGTTCCTGCGTAATACTGGGTTGGTTGTTAAGGCAATGTCGTCCAAACTGCCTCATGATCAAGATATGCAAGCTCAAAACAATGTTATATCTGCGCTCCAGACACAAGTCCATTACCTAACACAGACCCTTTGTGAAAGAAGGACAGACATCGTTCGATGTTGTCAAGATATGCATGGTTTTGAAACCAGACTATCAGACATTTGCTATGTTGTTTAGGAGCCTAGGAGAAATGAAGGCGAAGGTTATGGTGCTCCATCGGACAATACAACATGAAAACGTAACAGTCAGGTCAAATGAACCGAGCTTTTGAACTTCTGGTGGTGCATTTATCTGCCAGACTGTTAACTTTTATGCCAACCTTCCTTTTGTTTTACAGTTGTAATTTGTTTTGTTGCGATACAAAATTTGTTCTTAACATGCAGCCACCGGCTGAAAAAAATAGCAAGCCATTTTTGTATAGTGTAGGGTGTTCCCTATATTTGCACTGGTGGCGATCTTTGATGCCGAGTGGATGTAATCTGTGCAATCGCCTTAATAGCCTAGCGTTAGTTTCGGGCTTATTTATTTCCTAGTCTTATTTTTCCCTGGTTTGCTAGTGGCCGCAACAACCATGGGCCATATACGGACCGTGGTAACCTTGACCCTGCTACAGGCCGTAGGATCCATGGGCCTCCTATGGGCCATCTATAAATGGGCCTCCAACAGGGCCGTAGAATCGGTGGGCCTCGGGCCATCAGATAAATGGGTCAACATGGGCCGTAAACGGTCGTAATTGGTATCGACCCAGCACGGTAACGGGCCGTTAACAGGCCGGAGGACAGCAAAGGCTTAATTCTGTCATAGGCATAACAGTTCGTTAATGGGCCAGAATATAGGACGGGCTGTAAACGGCGCAACGGGTTAACAGGCCAGAAACGGGCCGACTCTTGCCACGTGCCGAATTTGGCCCACTAGGGGAACAGGCCAGTAACGGGTCGGAAGAAATCGAGGGCCGAAAAAGAGCCCAAGAACGTATGGGTCGTCAGTAGGCCGAAAGCTAACACGGGCTGGAAATGTCCCATGTGAATCATGGGCCGTTAATGGGTACAAAGAAAATTACTGTTCATTATGGGCTAGAGTCACCGTGGGCCTCTAAAGGGCCTAAAGATACGAAGGCCTCAATATGGGCCGAAAGACGTCACGGGCCATACATGGGCCGAAAGTGAAACGGGCTGGTGTTATATTCGACGGCCCACATGACGTTGTTGGGCCGATTTCGGGTAGGCCCTCACGGGCCGTGAGTTACCGGGCCGTAAAATGGGTTATTTGCAAAGAGACCGTTAACAGGCTTTTCATGGGCCAGCCCGCTAACTTTTGACTAAGTAAAACTGGCCGGCCTTTGTAAGCTAAATGGGCCAGTGGTGGGCCGGCGCACATGTCGACATATCATAGGCGCCTATCTGACCCACTGACGAGCTGACACGTGTTTCCTCCAGCCAATCAGAATTTTACACGTGGAAATTTCCAATTGGTCCGGGCTGTTAACGGGTTATCGGATCCAAAACCGGACCCGATAGCTTAACGGCGACCCGTTACGGTGGATGCCACGTGTCGGTCACCCTTGACGAAAGCACTTCTTTGACGCGTGATTTATCATCATGGAAGTGGACACTTCCGTGATGATAATTTTGGTAATGTCATGGAACACTTCTACGACAGCACAGGTATGATATCTTGATTCTGTCATAAAATCGTCATGGATGTACATGCATGATAGAAAACGTGACCTACTGTGACAAACACGTATCATCACGGAAGTGTCGTTTTTTGTAGTGTACGGCTGGTTCGCACCGGCAGCCAAAGACGACGAGGCAGTCTCGTTCCGCGAGTAGTGATAGTTTTTCTTTATGTTGTTGTTTTTAGGGATGTTTTGCTGTGTAAAACATATATTTATGCAAGTCGCCTGACTTTCATCATTTGGGTCAGTCGACCATTTCAGGCGGTTGGATGAATATCCTACATCTCCTAACCCTTCTTCCTCACCTCTTCTTCTTCCCCAACAAACCATCGCACGGGCCGTACGGATCTTCCCCAACATGCGGTTGGATAAACATATTGTATGAACGAAAATTATGTGTCAGCGGTAGGATGGCTGAGTTTGGTTTGATCACATGCGGTAGCACGTGTCAGTGAGGGTGCGTTCCCTTGGTTGGGTTTGCGGCATGCAGGAGCGACTATATGAAGGTGCGGTGCGACCGCGGCGTGCAGGAGCGACTGTGTGAGGGTGCGGTGCGACCGCGACAGCCGTGCGCAAATGTACCTCCTTTTCATTTTGAAAACTTTAGGCAATCTTGGCAAAAATGTGTGGCGAAGTATGGCAATGCAAGGCCTAGACCCAAACAGGATACAAGTACGTACGTTGGAGTACTAGTGTTAAAAAATAAAGGCGGGGTTTTCGTTCGCAGGATTAATCGATACAAATCCTCGTTTGATGTGTCAATTAATGCGTATTTTTTTCTCCAAAGCCCAAAGAGCTAACCATCTCACTCCTCGTCGCTTGATAAATGCAGCGCCATGCAAACCAACCTTCTCACTTCCGCATGCATGCAATGGTATGTTAATGTCCTTGGTTGCTAGTACGAGGCAAACCCCGTCAATTTTGCCTCGATTAGTGTTAGTGGCCTTCTACAAATTGTAATTTTGATATACTGGCCTTGTGTACAAAAAAATGGAGGTAGTAACTATTTGACTTCCTTCCCCATTGCGGTGACATCGACGATATCTTGAACGCTGTGGTTTGGCGAAGTGCGTTCGATGGAGAACACCATTGAGGGAGACCACGGTAAGTCGTTCGCAAGTGCCGCCTGCAAGCCGAGACAACCACCTTATTTGCATCTAGGAAGTCCGTTGAACCAAAGGACGCGTAAATGTACTAGTACTAGTACACAATAGCATCGTCCGTCCAGCTTAGTGCGGTGAGGTGGTTTCTCGAAGAAGACGATGGAGAAGCGGAGTCAGCGAAGAGTGAAATGATGGTTGCTTCGTTCGTGCTTTGTGATTTGACGCCTCGCTGCTTTGTGATTTGTGATAGAAGGGACAGGGGAGTAGACTCTGTGCTCTATCATGTACATGCGTCCAAGCACGGGAGAAAGAGGAGAGACGTTGCAATTTTCTATTCCTTCAATCAATCAATCAGGGAGCTTCGGTTCCATCTTTTTGGCTTTGGCAGCACCGTCCACAATGGTTCCCATCGATGCCAAAAGCTATTTTCACATTTGGCTACACACTGTGGATGCCCTTAACCGTACCACTTGGTTTTGCTCCTGTGTGCTGTCTATACAAATCTCAATTATATTGATCTAAAAAATTATAGTATCAAGATTAGTAAAAAGGAGGTGATTTTCCCACGCGAATGGCGCGGGAGGTTTCTTATTTTTAGAGGACGTTGGCCTGGCAGTTTGCTAACATGCGGTCCCACGTGTCAGTGCTTTACCAAACTGATCCGCATCCCACATGAGGTAGAACAACGGCAGAAGCAACACGTGGTTAACTTGAAGAAGATGAGGGAGAAGCGGATTCAGCAATGAGTGAAATGATGGTTGCTTCATCCCTCCAACTTCTTCTTTTAGCATTATTACTTCGTCCCTCCAAGTTAACTGCGGGAAAGGTGCAGCTTTGTGATTTGATGCCTCATTGCTCATTACTATGCCGGCACCATGACTGGGGTGCTTCACCCCTGCTGCTCTGCACTGTATTCCGGTATGGCACGTGGACCCGGTAGCTTGATGTCCCACATGTCGGTGAAAGGGACTAGAACATTTATGAAAGCGAGCGCTCCACTCTTACGACGGAGGAGTACACGACACGGCGGCCAGCAAACTATTACTTGTACTGTAGTACTACTATAGTTTTGTTGTTTCGCACGATCCATCGATACAAACCCGATTAAACAGGAAAGGGCCGGATTTTTTCGCGCGGTAGATGATACTGGCCATACATTTCAAAGGCAATTTTAATGTATGCAAATTGAATAATTAAGTAACAATATGAGATCTAGTAAAACTAAAAACACATATGATTTATTGTGTTACAGGGTAGTAGTACTGCTGTATTGCATAGTTGTTAGATGTAACATGCGAGAACGTGTAGAGATGTAGTTTTGGAGGGCCTACAGGGAGAAAAGCGTAATACGGTCACCGAACTTCAGAATACGCTCATTACGGTCACTATATACGTTTTGCGGTGATTATACGGTCATTTGCTCACTGTTCAGAATTGGATTGCACTGTGTTGACCGGCCAAATAGTCTGTGTGGCACTATGTTGACTAGTTAAATTGACCATGTTCCTTGTGGGTCCCACCTGTCAGTTCGCATAGGAAAAAGGTCAGATAAACACAAATTTACGCAGGTGTGACAAGACTCCAACCCGTGTGTGGGAACCACCTGGTTGTGTATGTGTTTGTCAGGGCCTGATGTGTGCGTATGCACGTGTAGGTTGAGCACTTGAGCGTGAGAGTGTCTGTTGGTCGTGTGGTGTGTGCATGCATGCGTGCATGTGTGCGTGTGAGTGTTGCGTGCGTGCGTGGCTACGTGTGTACGTGTGAGTGTTGCGTGTGTGGCTGCGTGTGTTCGTGTGAGTGTTGCGTGCATGCAGTTCGTGTGCATGCGTGTGTGTGTGTGTATAATCACCACACCAGCTCCTGTGTGTTGAAACAGACGGCTCAGCATACGAATACAAGGTCACCCTGTCCGTTGTGCCCACGGTCATGACTTCGAACCACCGTCCAATATTTTTTATCGTTTGTTTTCATTCTTACTAGCAAGATGCCCGTGCGTTGCACGTAACATCAAGATGCATTTGTATGAGTAGTTTATCTTGTGAGGGAAAAGGATGAAAGAGGGAAGGCTTTATTTGCAAATGTGGAGAGTTGTGTGGGTACCTTTTTGCAAAATTGCCATAGTTTCCTTCCTATCTGTCAGATATAAATCGGATGTCCTATATTGCAGGATGGCAGGCACACCATCATCACCAACTCTGTTTTTTATAAGAGTGTAGAGTAGATACACGCCGACAGGTGGGCCCAATGGTAGTGAGACAATGTGATGCAACACTAGAGGTGCCATGTGGAGCGTTTAACTGGTCAACTAGTCGTGTCTTGAGCAAATACAGAGCTATACGGTGAGCCTGTGACTCTATAATAACCACAAAACGTAAATGATGACCGTAATGAGTGGATTCTAAAGTACAATGTACGTATTGTTCTTTCGCTTCAAATACAATGATCGTCACTGTATATATCGCGAGAGAAAGATGAAACATGCATGAATGTGCTGGGGGCGTGCTTTTAGAGGACCTGGAGATAGTTTGTGTGCATACGTGAAAGGGGCGTAGAGGGGGTGTATGCGATGGAGAGAGAGACGCTCTTCGTTTCTCTTTATTATGACTAACTTTATATATAGTATAAAAATATAAAAATTCACAGTGCGGAATAAATATCATTGTGGGCACCATGCAATGCAAATTAGCGTTCATACTCCTCCATATAACTTTGTAATGTTGTATATATGTAGAAATTCTGAAATAAGTTTTTGGCCACACTTTATTCAAAAGGAATGTTGTATGCGAAATAAACGTGAAGAGAGGGCTTTTTAGATCAATGGGGTACGTGATGTAACATGTGTGAATGTGTAGTTGATGTATTTGGCAGGGCCTAGAGAGGTATGTGTGTGTATTACGTATTCGAGAGAGGCATGGATAGAGGGGCCGGCGGGGGGCGTGGGAGAGATAGCACGAGAAATGGGAGAGGTCTAGAGAGAGAGACGAATATGATGTCACGGCGAGAGATGCCCTTGAGTGTGTATATGCAAGGGGGGAGGGGATAGAGGCACGAGGAGAAATTTTTGTGTGTGCTGTCTGTGTTGGTATGTGTGGGTGCGAGAAGATAACAGACCTAGGGGCAGAGGGTGTGTCACCGCGTGAGGTCCGGTGGGCCGAGGTGAGGCCATTGGTTCGGTTCCGTCCTGCGCCACATTGGTCGGCCCGTGACGCATTTAGGGAGACCCATGGAGGACTAGTCGTACAAGACAAAGATAGCAGAGTCATGAAGGACTCTGTGTCCACTGACAAAGCCAGCTAGGATTTGTAACCCTAGGTCATCGGACTAAGTGAACCCCTTATCTCTGATATTACTATTCATCCAGCCTAACTTTAAGGGGCATCCTACAGAATGCTCTGCTAGAATCATACTCGTCGATTAGGAAGAGAGGTGGAGATAATGCGTGAGAGACGGGCCTAAAGATAATGTGCGTACGGGAGACACGTAGGCAGGTCTATGTATATAAAAAGGGTCGATGGGGATTGTGCGTTTGTATGCTTGTGAGAGGAAGAATGCTTGTGATAAAGGTTAGTGAAAACAGTCATAAATGGTTACGAGAGGGAGGGAGGGTTTTATCGAGAGCATGTCTGCGAGAAAGACACCTCGGGAGAGAGTGTGTGAGCATGTGCCAGAGACCACCGATGGAGAGTAAAACTACACGTAAAAGACTGATGTACACATTGATTAAAAATATAAATTGTATCCAAATATTAGGATGGATCATGATATTTGCAATTCGCGTAAGGAACGGTCATTGATCCATCAGACATCTATATTCTATCAAATTTGGGCATGTCTATGTTATTATTCGACATAATTGATCCACATAGTTAGTATTGCGAACTCCAGACAATGCATCGCTTTAGCAATCGAATATAAACGTGAGTATAGTTCATGTTGTGTGTGTAAAGCACATTATACATACAAAAGTTACACAATGAACATTGTAAATAGCTAGCTATGAACTAGCATACATTTTAATTCAACTTAAGGTGGTTTAAAAAATTCGAATTCAACATGAAGTCCATTCAATTATTTGAATTTAATATCATGGCATTTGTAACTCATACCTAAATTATGGGGGCATCAATCTTTGCTCTTCTTTTGTACATAATAGCATATATAGTCCTGTACAAAATAGATTCAAATTTACCTCCTCCATTCCAAAATAATCATAGTTATAGGATTTTCAAGTGTCAAAATTTCAAAAAGAAGCGCAGAATTTAATGAGGTTTTCAAACATACAAGGTCTAATTTAACGTTTTCTATTTAGGTCAATCCTCAAAGTTCAGGAGTACTCTAAACGTGAATGCTTCTGTTTCAAAATTTCGAACGAAGCGCCAAAAGAGCCTCTACTCGCCCGAAACCGCGTGAGACCAATGTTTGCTACAAGGAAATTACTTTTCTAACTCCGACCCGCGAAACCTATCGGCCCGGCGTCCAAAGGTCTAAACCGGGGTATGTTTGTAGCTTCATCTAGATGCCACGCAACCACCTCCGAAAAACATTCATATATACACAATGGCCGCCTAAGCACACATGTGCACAGCTGAAATCGCTCCCGCCCACTATTTGGGACACCTGGGATTACCATCCTACCCCCACCCGCAGTAGGTCCGAAATTTACGAGGGGGGCAAAGTTTGTACTTTCCCCAAATTTCAAACAAGCGTGTCCCATTTGTTCAAAAAAAACCAAAAACAAGCGCGTCCCTGACTGAAACATGGTTCTCCCTTAGCTCCTCCCACCCCCCGCCCCCTGTCCGATTCCCCATTCGTACTCCGTGGGTGCCAAAACTACCTCTCCACCAGCCGTGAAACCCCGGCGTCCTCCGTCCGCCACCCCATCCCACCTATCAACCGCCGCCCTCCATCATGCCGGAGCCGATACCCCGACGTCGTCGTCCACTGCAACCGCAACCGCAACGCCCTCCATGGCTAGTAGTTGAAGCCGAGGCCGAGCTGTCCGTACCCGAGCCAGTTCAACCACGCCGTCGTGTGCCTCACCACTGCCGCTCCAACTTCACCATCATCCACTGCACCGGAGTTGTTCCCGCTACACCGTCCTTCGCCGCCTCGGATCTGCTTCCCATCCGCCGACAGACGGCCACCGCAACACAGTCAACAATTTGGCCATGGGTTCGTCCAAGGCTCGACCCTCCTCCAAAACATCGGTTCCCCAGGTAAAACCAAGAAAATCGCCGCGACATCCGGAGGACCCAGCACTGGCAACCGGAAAATGGTACTCCTCTTCCCTTACTCGTGCAAATCTTACGTGTCTGCTTGCACGGTATTCATCCCACAGAAGACACTAGTTGACCGCTTCTTCTTGATACTAGATGTTCCTAGTGACTCGCGATGCACAAGGTTTCTCCTCATATACTATTTCACCTTAGCTAGAGGTCTGTCGCCCCCTTGGATTTGAATTCCTGGTCAGTTGATTCCCAATTAAAGGAAGCATTCCCCGGCGTAACAGGCGCTAGTCCGCCTATTATGCCAGGGAAGCAGCGCCTCGGTGTTTATCTTAGGGGTGTGTGGGGCCTAGGAGCTGCTAGCGCCCGATCTAGAGGTTGGCCGGGATTAAAGGGATGGCCGGGAGATGCTGCCAAGCACGGCGGTGGTGTGAGGTCGAGGGGAGGGCGGGGTGGCGAAGGCAGGGGTCTGGGCCGGTGGTCGTTGGCGGTTCGAGAAAGATCATCAACAGTGACTGGCGGGAGGTAGACGAAGGCCATCTGCCCGTTCCTTATAGATCGGACGGTTCATAAAAAAATCGACTGACCTATTTATTTTTAGTCGATTGTTATTTTGAAAGGACCACATGTGGTGGTGTGCTAGAGGAGTACCTACATTTCCCAGCCATCTCTGTGCTCATATATTACAAAATCATACTGAGTAGAATCTAATTTTGTTTGCCATGCAATGTTGTAGAGCTATCATATGTCTCCTGTCATTTATTTTTCAGCCACCTGCTATCTGCTACTTTTACAGTGCACTAGTTCTGCACACACTTCACCCATACTCTCACTATTGTGTTTTTATGCAAGGGTATTTCAGACTCTGCCTTGACAGAAGCAGAAAAGAAAAGAGAGAAATCGCTCATGCTTGCTTCGCAGGCAGGCAAGACACGTGTCTGTGCTTTAAAGGTTGGACGTTCAACAGATGGAGATGGTAAACGTAGCTCTGGAGTTGATGATCTCGCTCGCCATGAACCACCATCCCAGGTGCTTGCTTTAACTTCGCGGTGTCATATGTGGTTGCATATGGTGTCTAGCTTGTATTCGAAAGGCCGAAGTCGGTCTTTATTAAGATAAGGAAAGATATTTTTATATGAACGACCTCCCCACATGATTATCAAGAAACAGCAAGGCTAGATGAAGATAGGGAACATAGCTCTGTAGTTGATTACCGCATTTCCCCTACACCAGCATCGCAGGTGCTTGCTCTAACTTGGGAGCGTGATATGTGGTTGCATGGGGCATAGGGTGTCTACATTGTAATTCTTCCAATCTGGTTAAATTGCATGTGCTATTTTGCTTAGTTTATACATTATACCTATTATTGTGACATGCCTTCCTATTTTTAGTACATAGTACATCTGTCTATTAAGCATGCCCTTACATAAAACTATTGTTTTTTTGTATCCCGCATCAATCAATATGATGAGACACCTTTAGTATATGCAGTGCGATATTAGTTGCATCTTTCATATGATTTATAGCATGCGCTGCTTCTAATTCGTTGAAATACCATTTATGATGGGACGCTTTTAACTTGGCAGAGTCATATTGGTTGCATCTTTCACGTGGTGTCTAGCTTGCATTGCTTCTTATTTGTTGAAATGGCTTCTGCTTAGTTATCACAAACAGTTGTGGATATGCCATGCCTTCCTGTTTTTCGTACATATTCCATCCTGGTATCATGTGTTTGCCTTACATCAAAGTAGTGATTGTCAGTATCATGCACGAATGAGTTCTGAAGAGTGAATTTTATTGCTTTTTCTTGTCGGTTTTACTTGACAATTCAAAACCAATAAAGCGGAAGGAAAATAGCAAGCCAGCGGATAAAGGTGCTCCTTTCAAACGGAGGGCCTCTACAGATTCTACTCCTCCACCCCCCCCCCCCAAGATGATTTGCAAGACAACACATGCATAGACACTCAACGTAGCTGTGTTGATGATGAGCACGTCTCCCCTAGTGCACCATCATAGGTGCCCCCTCTAACTTGGCATTGTTATATGTGGTTGCATGTTATGTATGATGTCTAGCTTGTATTGCTTCTAATTTTGTTGAATTCCATCTGCTTACTTTACACATTATACTTGTGAATAAGACACATGTTCCTGTTTCTAGAAACATACAATATCTGTCTATCACACCATGTTCTTACATCAAAGTACTAATGTTGTGTAACCTGCAACAATCACTTATCATAAGACACATTTGACTTGGGAGTGTGATATAGGTTACATCTCGCATTCTTTTCTAGCTTGTACTACTTCTAATTTGTTGAAATTGCACTTATGATGAGACAATTTTAACTTCGTAGAGTGATATTCATTGCATCTTTCATACGGTGTCTAGCTTTCATTGCTTCTAATTTGTTGAAATGCCTTCTGCTTACACATCATAGCTATGGATATGCAATGCTGTCCTTTTTTCTTACACATTCAATCGTCCTATCATGCGATCGCCTTACATTAAACTAGTGCTCATCAGCATTATGCATCAATGAGTTCTGAAAAGCGAATTTTTATTCATTTTCTTGTGGGTTTGACTTGACAAGGCAATACAACTAAGAACGAGGAAGGAAAAAATAAGGCAAGGACTGATGGCGGTCTTCCGGCGAAACCGGCATCCCAGGTGCTTTCTCTAGTTTGGCAGCGTGATATTGTCTTGCATGTTGCATACGGTGTCTAGTTTGCATTGCTTCTTATTTGTTGAAATGGCTTCTGCTTAGTTTACACAAACAGTTGTGAATATGCCATTCCGTCCTGTTTTTCATACATATTCCATCCTGGTATCATGTGTTTGCCTTACATCTCGCATTCTTTTCTAGCTTGTACTACTTCTCATTTGTTGAAATGGCACTTATGACGAGACAGTTTTAACTTGGTAGAGTGATATTCGTTGCATCTTTCATATGGTGTCTAGCTTTCATTGCTTCTAATTTGTTGAAATGTCTTCTGCTTAGTTTACACATCATAAGCTGTGAATATGCAATGCTGTGAATATGCAATGGCACTAATGACAAGAGACCTTTAACTTGGTAGTGTGATGTTGTTTGCATCTTGCATATGATTTATTTCTTGTACTGCTTCACATTTTTTTAAATGCCAGTTATGACGAGACACTTTTAACTTGGCAGAGCGATATTTGTAGCGTCTTTCATATGGTGTCTACCTTCCATTGCATTGCTTCTAATTTAGTGAAATGTCTTCTGTTTAGTTTACACATCATAGTTCTGATTATCTCATGACGTCCTATTTTTCGTACATATTACATCCTCCTATCATGTGGTTGTCTAACATCAAAATTCAGTTTGTCTATATCACGCATCAATTTGTTCTGAAAAACAAAATTGTTATTCCTTTTTCTTGTTAGCTTGACTTAACATGGCACAGAGAAAGAGGAAGGAACACAGAATAACAGGGGATGGTATTAGTACTAAGGACACACGGAAACGGAAGCGGAAGAATCCTACAGATTCTACTGGTACTGATGGTGCAATAGAAGGTCAAAGTCTAGCAGAAAATTGTACAAACGGGGTATCCCGTGCTACAAGAGCTGCAGAACAAGCCAAACAGAAACCAATAGCTGCCACCAAACAAGCAGAGACAGCCCTAGTTGTTGCAACACCTTCCATAGTACCACCAGCTGCACGAGTTACTCGTTCGGCAACCCAGCTAGCAGCACGTTCCCAAGCTCCCTTGCCACCTGACACTACTTCCGAAGCACTCTTGACACAAGACGAGTTGGCAAGATCAGATAAACTTTGTGAGCTTCAACAGCAAGAAGGTAGTTGTTGCAGTCAAGTTACAGTTGCATGCTTCTTTATATGTAGTCTCACAGTTTGATGTACACTAACACTTCCTATGTTCGCTGTTGGACTAGCACCTAGGAGCAAGAGGAAACAAACATCAGGGATAATGCTCGATAGGTTAACTAAATCTAGAGGAGGAAGAATGGAGATTTGTTTTGAGGCAGGTTTAAAAAGGCCACATGATGCTACATAGTCAGCCAAGTTAGTATCAGAGGCAGCGGTTGCGGTTAGGTCTCATGTACATATCCTCCCAACATGGATTCACTACAGGATTGGCAAAGACGAAACCCAGTTCAACACCTTCCTCGACCATTTATCTGTAAGTATGGTTATGTATGGAAACTAGTAATATCGTGTTCCTCTGTCCCATGCTTTCTAGGTTGTTGATAATGAGACTACCATAATTTTCAACAGATGAGGTTCAAGTTGGATAGCAAAGATGATGCAACCAGACAAGCTTGCACCCATGTTTTCAAGTCTGCTTTGCGACAGTATTGGTATAACTTGAGGAAAACTCACTTTGAAGGCAAGGCTAACAGTGAACTTGCCCAAACATCTCCAGTGGAAAATATATCGGATGAAGACTGGAGAGGCCTCGTTAAACACTGGTCTGATCCAAAGTATCAGGTACGTTATATGTATGCGATTAGATCACATGTTGAACTCCTATTTACGCAAGTGCCTCAGAAATCTATCTTCTTGTAGGTGAACTGTTCAAAGAACAAGGCCAACCGTACGAAAGTGAAATTCCAACAAATGACAGGATCTCGTAGCTATATTGCACACTGCGAGGCTCTTGTAATTAGCTGTTGTTTCAATCTTTTTGTTGTACCATATTATCAGATCTATATTGAATTGTTCCAAATGCAGAGGAAAGCCCACAAGGACCAAAAAGTACCTGAACCAAATGTTGTGGAAATCTTCAAGGACTGTCACACCAACAAGACAAAGGGCATGACTACACCAGTCAAAGACGCTGTTGTAAGTCCTTAATCGTCATGCCTTTTAACTACTACTTACTCTCACTTGTGCATTGAACTGCATGGTTTGCAGCCAATGTCTATTACTCTTTTCAATTTTATACACAATTGTCTTAGCGTATCATTGCACCTTATAAGGTTTAAAAGAGAGGATTGATGTTCCTTTGATCTTGATCTATAATCTGGTTCCGTGCTGGACTTGCCCACACAACGTTACAATTGTTTGTTTGTTTGTTCTCAGTTGTTTTGTGATATGAATGATGTCATACTATGCTTACCGTATTATAAACTTTATCTCTTTATTCTTAGCTGTCAATACAATGTGAAGAAATAGAAAATACATTAGCCATGGTGCATGGTCATATGTATGGAACCTGGTTTTATTATGTACTTTGCAGTAAAATACAACTAATATTTTACATGGGTTCACCAGAATAAGTTCTGTATATAGACCAAAGCTATTTTGTTTGGTTTTGTTGCCTCCTTAATATCTTCTATTCTGGTACTACTAATGTAAGAATGCAACTTTTCAGCAAGCTATGGAAAAAATGGTAGAACTGCCACCTTCTCAAGGTGACGAGGCAACTATAACCGCAATGTCACCTCTTGCTGCAGTGGGTCAGTACCTGTCCACTAACAGTGCCAAAAGCACATTCCTGCGTAATATTGGGTTGGTTGTTAAGGCAATCTCGTCCAAACTGCCTCATGATCAAGGTATGCAAGCTCAAAACAATGTTATATCTGTGCTCCAGACACAGGCCCATTCCCTAACAGAGACCCTTCGTGAAACAAGGACAGCCATTGTTCGATGTCGTCAAGATATGCATGGTTTTGAAACCAGACTATCAGACATTTGCTATATTGTTCAGGACCCTAGGAGAAATGAAGGCGAAGGTTATGGTGCTCTGTCGGACAATACAACATGAAAACATAACAGTCAGGTCAAATGAAGTGAGCTTCTTAACTTCTGGTGGTGCATTTATCTGCCAGACTGTTAACTTTTATGCCAACCTTCCTTTTGTTTTATGGTTGTAATTTGTTTTGTTGCGATACAAAATTTGTTCTTAACATGCACCCACCGGTTGAAGAAAATAGCAAGCCAATTTTGTATAGTGTAGGGTGTTCCCTATATTTGCACTAGTGGCGAACTTTGATGCCCACTGGATGTAATCTGTGCAATCGCCTTAATAGCCTAGCGTTAGTTTCGGGCTTATTTTTTTCCTAGTCTTCTTTTTCCCTGGTTTGCTAGTGGCCGCAACAACCATGGGTCGTATACGGACCGTGGTAACCTTGACCCTGCTACAGGTTGTAGGATCCAAGGGCCTCCTATGGGCCGTCGGATAAATGGGCCTCCAACGGGCAGTAGAATCGGTGGGCCTCGGGCCGTCGGATAAATGGGTCCACATGGGCCGTAAACGGGCATAACTGGTATCAGGCCAGCATGGTAACCGGCCGTTAATAGGCCGGAAGACAGCAAATGCTTAATTCTGTCACATGAATGACGGGTTGTTAATGGGCCAGAATACAGGACGGGCTAGAAACGGTGCAACGGGTTAACAGGCCAGAAACGGGCCGATTCTAGGCACGGGCCGGAAGTAATCGAGGGCCGGAAAGGAGCACAAGAACGTATGGGCCGTCAGTATGCCGAAAGCTAACACGGGCTGGAAACGGCCCATGTGAATCATGGGTCATTAATGGGTAGAAAGAAATTTACTGTACATTATGGGCTAGAGTCACCGTGGGCCACTAAAGGGCCTAAAGATAAGAAAGGCCTCATATGGGCCAAAAGACGTCGTGGGCAATACATGGCCGAAAGTGAAACGTGATGGTGTTATATTCGACGGCCCACATGACGCTGTTGGGCTGATTTCGGGAAGGCCCTAATGGGCCCTGAGTTACTGGGCCATAAAATGGGCTATTTGCAAACAGACCATTAACAGGCTTTTCATGGCCGACCCGCTAACTTTTGACCAAGTCAAACAGGCCGGCCTTTGTAAGCTAAATGGGCCAGTGGTGGGTTGTCGCACGTGTCGACATATCATAGGCGTCTATCTGACCCAATGACGAGCTGCCACATGTTTCCTTCGGCCAATGAGAATTTTACATGTGGAAAATCGCCATTGGTCTGGGCTGTTAACGGGTTATCGGATCCAAAACCGGACCCGATAGCTTAACGATGACCCGTTACGGTGGATGCCACGTGTCGGTTACCCTTGACAAAAGCACTTCCATGATGCGTCATTTATCGTCATGGAAGTGAACACTTCCGTGATGATAATTTTTGTATTGTCATGGAACACTTCTACCACAGCACATGTATGACTATCGATTCTTTCATAAAATCGTCATGGATGTACATACATGGAAAAAAAGATGATCTACTGTGACAAACACGTATCATTATGGAAGTGTATTTTTCTGTAGTGGGTGTTGTCAAGACCTACCTCAAAGTAGATCTTCAGAAAGCCTACGACAATATGATTTTTCCATAACACTAATTCTTTAGTCCTCAGTGTGTGTTTTCAAATTACGCACAAGATTGACTCATTTTCTTTCATGCATTGCACTAGAGAGACGAACAAAGTGGCACACTGCTTAGCTAGGAATTCGTATGACTCAATTTCTGTAATTTCTTTGGAGGGTTCCAAATTTTCTCGTAAGAGCATCTAAAGTTGGGCGCCCTATATCCATCTCATATGCCCGGGCAGGCCTTTCGGTCACTGACCGATCACAAAATACCGAACCAACCGGAACTCTCAAACGGGCCTCAAACGCCCGGGCTGACCGGCACCCCTCATATCCGTCCCAAATGTAGGGTGGATATGAGGCGGCCCGGGCGCGTCCGGGCGCGTCCGCCTGACAAGCCCGGCCCACCATCGACCCCATGGATGTCCCACAAAAAAACCCATCAAGCTCATCGCTCTGAAACCCTAGCTCACTCACTCTTCTCTCTCGCTTTGTCCTCTCCTCTCCACGCACCAATTCCGATTGAATCCGGCGCAATGTCAAGCACCGGCAGCCGCTCCAACGATGAGCTGGATCCAGAGTATGAACTTGCCCTCCGCATCGCCTTTGAGTGGTCCAAGGTGGAGACCGGGAGCAGCTCAGGATCTGCAGCCTCGCCGCATCTGCAGCTTCCCTGTCGCCGCAGCTCGGACACCGGTGCTGGCCCCTCCCTACCAGGGGAAGCTTCGACAGGCGGCCTGCGCAATCCGTGCCTCCCCTACACCATCCCCTGGCCCCGCCGGCTGCTGCTCCCCCTCATGGGCAGTGGTGGGTGCTTGTGCCCGCCCCGCGGGCCAGACGCGCATGCTGGAGTCGGAGGCGCGCGCCGCCCGTTGCGAGAGGTAGCGAGCAAGGGAGAGGGACGTTGCGGAGAGCTCTGTCCGCCGCCACCGAGGGGTAACAACGGAGCCCGATGAGGACGCACGGCTCCTCACGTGGTTCTACCGCCGGTCGCTTACGACGGCGGAGACGGAGGTTCGGCGGCTCCGCCGGAAGAACGTGAAGGCTCTACGGCTTGCCATCAAGCAGTCCGAGCGGGACGCGAAGGAGAAGGTGACGGAGGTGGCTCGACTGGCCAAGCTCAGGCGCCAGCAAGACCGGGCCTTCCAGCACCTCAAGGGCTTCATCATCGTCTCCCCCTCCTCGTCTGACGACGACGGCTCCGATTCTGGCAAATCGGATGATCCTTCACCAGCCGCCGACGGCTACAGCTACGCTGGCGACCAGAAGGGGCAAGGGCTGGCCCGAAAGTGGTGAAGTTCAATTTACTTTCAAGTTTTAGATGTAGTATAAGTTGTCTGTTGTTTATGTGAACTTTGGTGGACCTATGAATAACCGTTCGTGATTTTCTGGTGAACTATTGTGCTATCCTATGTCTGATTCTATGTCCGGTCAGCTGATCTACGTAATTTTATTGACGTTGCATGATTTAGTATGGATATAGGGGTTCGGATATGAGATACACGGATGTGGACGACGCGATTTGGGAGGTGCCCGGTCAGTGCCTGCGAACGCGCCCGAGCGCGTCCGCGAGCGTTTGAGTGGTCGGATTTGCCAAGTCCGACTATGAATGCTCTAACTGGAACTTTTTCGGGATGTAACTTGTTTTTTGTTCAAATAAAGTGTGCCACAAGTTAAGAAAAGAAAGGGTTACAGGGTAAGTAAAAAATGAAGGGTCCCGATACGTGTGGGCGTTAAGGGGTCTGGCCACACGTTTTTGGTGATATCTAAAGAACCAGTCCACACGTCTGCGTGTGGGCAAAACAAGTAATGCCCATACGTTCGGTCTTTTGCCTCGCGGTCCCTCCCACACGCCTACGTGTGGGCAAAATAGATAACGCCCACACGCCCGTACTCACGACCCCGCACGCTCCGCGTGACAGTCACCACGCGTCCCCGCAATTGTCATGGTCCGGACCCTCTTCCATGTTCGTTTAACTGCAGTTGCCATGTTGCTGAACCTTGCGATGGTTGCTCAACTGCAGTTGCCATCTCAGGTCAAGTGCCAGATGCCATTTTTGGACAACTGCAGCTGTTGCCATGTATGGTCTGGTCTACTACAGTTGCCATGATTTGAAAACTTTAGGAGTTGCCACCTACTAACACTAGGCATTTGCCATGTAGCACTATAAAAAAGGCATGGCAAAAAAACATGTTCGGGTAAAGCGAGAGTTGCCATCTGCTTACAAGCACGCTAGGGCAGTTGTCATGTACCCTGCAAAACACATGGCAACTTGGGTACAGAGAGAGTTGCCATCTGCTTACAAGCACGCTAGGGCAATTGCCATGTACTCTGAAAAAACACATGGCAACTGACTGCTTTGGGTGTGGGAGAGGAGACGGGCGTGTGTGCGAACTCATAAAGGCCCACACACCAGCCCCTCTGCGTGCGTGAAAACTGACGTTTTTGGCGAACTGCTAAACGCCCATACACCAGCCCCTCCGCGTGGTGAAACAGACGTGTGGGCGATCGATGAATGCTCACACACCAGCCCAGTCCTACGTGTCATAAAAAATCTGGCAAAACATGCCAAAATTCATACAAACACAAATAAACGTTGATCTATGCGTATGGTCGAGATGCAAATCGTGTGAGCCTTAGTATTTTCGAAAATGAAACCGCGGGAGGATTGTGGTATGCCGCTGGTCTGGTACAGAAAGCGAAGGGCAGGAGATCAGGGCCCTAGCGGCTAGCGGTGAGCTGTGATGCAACCTAAAAAGATGGTATTTTGGCTTAGAGCCCCTGCCTTTCCTCTAAATTATGATTAAGGTGTTAGTAGACACCGCCCACCAGGCTATAGGCTTTATGGTCACGATCACAGGTCACATGCACATACATTTAGCAAGGACACCTTTGATGTTGTCGTATACGGTATGCAGAATCGCGATCGCAAGCCGGCCTAGAAAAATTGAGCTACGGTGATCACCTTTGACTATTCTCATTCAGTGTAGACAATCATCTTCTACATATTTTTTTTTGACAAGAATAGCAGGAGCTCTGCCTTTGCATTATAGAAAAGAAGTCATACAAGAACGGATCGACCATCGCGTGAAGGTCGCATCCCACATTACAGCATGGAGACTAGAAAGCAGAAAAGATTACAACCCTACGGTGTGAACCCCTCTAGTTGCCTCCCCAAAACACTTGATGTCATCCTTAATGAGCCCAGTTAGCGCAAGAATTGTCAGTTCCTTATGTTTGAAGACTCGCTGATTCCTCTCCTTCCAGAGATTCCACACAATGTAGGCAGCCACGGTCATGTCCTCCCTGCATTGCTCCCTCGACCCTCTGGCAGAGCACAACCTCTCCCACCACTCGCCCACGGTCCGCGCCTCATCGGCCACAACACACATGGCATTGTGAGATTGTCGGAACTGGAACCATATCTCCTTGGCAAAAGAGCAGTGCAGAGCAATATGATTCGCAGTTTTAGGTTCCTGATCACAGAGCTTGCAGAGATCATTATGTGGCCAGCCTCTTGCTTGCAATCGGTCAGCAGTCCAGTTTCTGTTCTGGAGCAAGAGCCATAAGAAGAACCTCACTTTCCCCTCCATCTTGCTCGTCCACACTCTGGCCAACCGTGGCCTCTCAATCCTAGAGAAAAAAAAAACAGGGGCGTAATCGGTCAGCCTCTTGCAGAGTACCGACATCTAAAAATATTACGGTTTTGACACTCTGGTACAGCTTTTGGCCCCGACTCCGCCAATGCATGCATCCAAGCTAAGCTTGCAGCAAAAGTTCGGCCGTAATCTATATTTATTTATTTTCTAGGTCCATGCATGGCTGAAATCTCAATCGCTGGGTGAGCAACTGGTTCGTTGTCGCATGGTGAAAAACACATTTCATCTCAAGATGAGTACAAAGAAGACACAAACCCTGGAGGGAATCCAGGCAAGTTCGTTCGACCCAGCCTTGAGAGAAACTATCAGATCCATAGATATTTGTCTTCGTTTACCAGGGGCACTATCATTTTTTTCATCGAAGAACAGGGGCGTTATCATTGCTAGCACCATCACGATCGACGTCTGTTTTCGTGTTTATTGGACGGCTTAACTTTGATCAAGTCCATAATAATTATATAAGCTAGACTGAGTGTCGAGGCAGGCCGCAGGCGTACATTACATATAGTCATATAGAGGCACGTGGGATTCTCCCATCCATCCACTGGTTGAATGAACGGCACATACATGGCTGTGCAAGTGCAAGCTAGCAATGCATTTATCGGACGGCCAGACGTACGGCTTAATTAGATGGATGGATCGATAATACGCCAAGACTGGATTGTTCAGGGGCCGTAGCATCATGTGCATGCATGTGCACCGTTTCCCGTTATTGAGTGCACCAACCACAACGGGCCAACCCGGCCGGCTCTCCGTTTCTTTCTCTCTCATGTTCCCGCCAAGAGAAAACCTGTGCATATGTAGCCATGTTACGTGCACACCTAGAGTGCCCCCCATGGCCTCATGGTCCCCTTCCCATCCACCTCACGGCTCGTCCATTACAGGATAAAAGAGGCCAGCTATCATGCCACGCCCACCGCCCGGCACGCACGTGCAAACACGTTCTCAGACGGTTATGCTGATGAGCGCTTTGCTTTTCGCGGTCTAATTTGACGCCTAGAGGGTTGCAGCTGGCTGGCTGGCGTGACTACGTACGGTTTTCGATGGTAGTACACAAACCTTGTCACGCAATCAATTTCTTGACCCTATGCTGTCTTGCATTGCGTGGGTGGTGACAATTTGCATAGACGTACGGTGAAGTGGTGCACCTACTAGATAATTTGTATGCTGTGACACATAATGATACTGTTATGTTTTGTATTCCCTTCGTGTGCCTCGTGAAACCAATTCTGTAGATAAGTATTTTTCAACTACCATACGTGTGCAACACCGGTATAGACAGATATGGTGAACTTTATCAAGATGACAAGATTTAAGAGCTTGGTGTTAGAACTACTTTTGGACCATGTTCGAATTTTGATGTTAACTTCCAAGACATGGAAGATTAATCTTATTATCTTATTTTGTAATTGGTCATGGTGCTTCCGACTTCCCGTCAAACTATTTTCAATCATTTTCACCTAAATCCCATATGCTGCCCATATTTAATTAAAGCATTTCCACCAAAATGTGGTCCAAACTCCTACTCCAAATTGGAATGGTTAGCATCAAATACTCTGGCGATGAACGTGACATGTGAGTGCAGTGTTTTTCCATTCTGATGTCACAATCGTCGTGCATATGAGGCTAGAGCGACCCAATATACATCAGGAGACATGCAGTTCGGTTGTTGCTTTCTTCTTGCCGTAAATTTTTACAACATTAGTTCTCCACCGCCACTATGTACCACCGATGTTATCTCGTTGATGTTTCATGAAACACTACTTCACATTTCAAGCCATCCATGTGAGCCCAAAATCAGCACTCGGGAACCTCCCGCCCTGTGACCAACAACGAAACTTCATGAGTAAGGAGAAAGTACTCGCGAGAAAGTGCATGAGGTTGTGTATAATGAAATAGGTTGATGATGAAGATGGCTTGATGTCGTTAGATGGTAAGACCACACATGCACGCGCGCGCACACACACACACATGTTGAATGTCACACTTTCTCTCTACAACAATCGTAGCTTTTTTTGTTCAGATATTTTTGGAAAATGGCAATTCAGAGGGGTTCCTGTTGCATACACTATTTAATCTGTAGGCTTCGCATATCTAACAAATTATATGTAATAGCAAAATTATTCACTTGGTATTTTTGAGAATGTTGATATATTTCTATGGTTCAATGAATCCTATCTTTAATTATGTGAAATTTGAAACGGCATAACCTTACGTTGAGGTTTTGAATCATTTGTCCCTTATGGAAATGATTCTACAGATTAAGCCTTCAAGAAGCAATTTTGTAGATATCCTACCTAGACAATTGAAGCATGTTCTTGTTTCCTAGTGCATGTTATCTTGCCTTGCAACATTAATTCGATGAACAAGGTATGTGTGAGCACACCCTCATTGGAATTTAGTTGCGAAGTGCCCAATCCCAATTAAGATTGAAAAAGAATGTCTTAAGAAGTGCTCTATCTACTAAAGATATTATTCATCAAAGGCATATGATTACACAAGGGATATGCACCATCTGTGGAGTGGATGGTGAGAGCACTTTTCACATGATATGTTGATATCCTCGTGCTCAAGCTCCGTAGCAGGCAATGAGAGAGTACTTAGACATATGGGGTGAGGGCTTGTTGGTTTGTAGGAACATAGTGGATCCTTGACAAGTTTCGCAGACAAAACGTGTGGTGTTTTTTTATGCTTCTCTAATGGTGTGGCATGTGCATAATGAATTGACACTTCACAAGTTGATGCTGGGAATAGAAAGACCAAGGAGATATTTATGCAATTAGCTATCTCGACTTGCTACTACTTAGAAAGAAATACCAAATGATTGACTTAGCAAAGGGTAAGCAGGTTGTTCAGTGTTCCCACAAAGAATGTCGTAGTTTAATTGGGTCTACAACAGAATGCATGGTTCAGCAAACTAGTGACCTGTATGAAATGGGCTCGACCAACTTAAATGTGGAAAGATCGTTCATGGCATCAGATTGGTACAGTAGGATTGGCATGGTGTTATGGAATAGTTCAGGTGATATCATCTTTTTATCCTACAGATCGATGTGTTCCTATGCAAGTGCATTACATGTTGAATTTGAGGCTTGACATGAGCTAGGATGAAATTCTGCTAGGGTTGTATTAGTCGGGCATCCTGTTTTGGTGGACTCGATTGAGCAGAAGCGTTGGGAATATTTGGAGTAGAGATATGTGTTTTGTCCTGCCATGCCAACAACGTCCTTAATGAAGATCGAGAGATTAAATGTGCTAAAACTACAAGTTCTCGTAATAGGTAGTAGAATCGTGTTATGACTTCTCGTCACAGGTAGAACCATGGTTTGGTCCGGGTCTTGTCTCGCTGAACCCTTATAATAAAGGAAATCTTTTCTAAAAAGCAAAATCCATGAAATCTCTCTTAGAAAAGGTCATCCGGTCCTTGTGAATTTGTTATCCTTTTTTCTAACACGGGGACAAATTTGGATGCACACATGAGGGTGATAAAGTCACCATAAACGCCTTCATAGTCGGGGACGCTCTTCGCAGTAAATGAACATCACCAGAAAGACTAAATTAAATTCAAAAAAATGCAAAATACCAATATTAACTACAGGACTTTCCCTGATGGGCTAGTTCCATCACAAGGAACCAAACCGTTTAAACTACAGTCACTGCTCAATTTTTTTTAAACTACACTCACTTCGCATGAATTTGTCATCAGAAGGTTCTCGACACACGAGAGACAAAGCGAAGGGCAGAACGGGCAAAACAAAATCCACGCCCATAAATTCCCCGGGTCCTTGGGCGGTCAGAAAGCTGTCAGACACGTGTGCAGGACAAGACGTGGCGTCCACGCGCGGGCCCCCTTCCGCCGCGCTACGCGACGCGCCACAGCTCACGCTCACTTTTACGCGCAACCCCCTCGCTGAAACGTCCGCTCCCAAAACGCTCCCTCCCCCTCCCTATTTATCCCGAGCCCAGCCTCAGCTCTCCCTCCCTCCCCATCAACGTCGTCACGTCGACCACAGGGCCACGCTACGCCTACACGTACCGCACGTAGCGTAGCTGCTAGAGAGCTAGCTAGCTAGCACATTTCATTGATTGTCCTGCTGATCCGTTCGGCATGGAGATCGCCAGGAGGAGGAGGTCGCTGTGCTCGAGCCGTCGCCGGCGGTCGGCGGCGGTGGGGCGGAAGGTGCGGGAGCTGCGGCGGCTGGTCCCCGGGGCGGCGGTTATGCCCACCGACCGGCTGCTCGTCCGCACGGCCGACTACATCGCGCAGCTCCGGGTCAGGGTGGAGCTCCTCAGGGCGCTCTCGGAGCTCTGCGAAGGGCATGGCCATGGCGACTCCCCTAGCTAGTTGGCAACCTCTGCTCTTGTGGTATGACGTATATATACGTGCATATATCGCACGTATAGACGGATGGTATATATTGAACGATTATGGGTTGATCAAGTAGCGTATAATTGAGTACCTAGGTGCGAATATACATACATCGTATGTGTTCTAGAAGTATACAGGGGTTTTGTTTTTCTGTCCAGTATTTCTTGTAATTTTCGCGGCCGATTCATATTCTTTTTGTATTCATGTACGTGTGATCGTCGATCAATCTTGCGGTGTTATGATAAAAATTCTGAAAAAAAAAGTTCTGTCGCACCTATACAATCCCCTTATCACCCCCCTTTGCGGCAAAGAAAGAATCAAAGAAATACATGGGTATGCGCAGTATGCATTGTTAACTGGAAATAGGAGTGTGTATCTTGTTTTTGATCGATTTTCACCACTCTCAGACCCTGTCCTGTATGCCTCATCTTTGATCTCAAAACAAATCAGACGGCTGATGAACAGTACTAGCTAGTACTTCAAAAATATTCAAGCACTGCCGTGTTCTTCATGGCGCCAAGCTCCTCGTGAGCCGATTCTTGCCTTGGTTGTTGCGCCATTGCTAGCTGTTCCATATGATGGCTATCCGTTTTTAGCTTGTAAAGCGCATACGTGTAATGGAGTGGCAAGCACAGTATCGGCATGCATGATGAGGTATGAGCTGGAAGTTGGCTGGATCCAACACGAGGTGACTAGTCTGCTTAAATTAGTTGGTCCTAGTTACTACTCCTAATAAGAAGGGCGTGCTGATGATTAAGCTTTGCGTCGACAGTGGTCAATGGATATCATTGTTAATTGAATGGAGACCATTGCTACTGTTTGGCTTGCTCCCTACAGATAATCTAACCAACAAAGACAAAAGCTTTGATGGAATATGATTTATTTTTTTTTAATGAAAGGATCGAACCGAGCCCGAGTAGGGCTCGATCTTCATCCGGCTTTGAATTAACAAAGCCAACAACCGGCCAGAATTACAAGAGCACACCATACAACCGAAGATAAAAAGGAAAACGGGGATGCAACCCCAGGCAGCAGATACAAGGCACCGATGGGGCTAAAATCTACGACCAGAAAATAAAAAGAGTACAACTTGGAGACCTAACAGGGCTAGACAGGATTGCGCCAAGGAAGGAGCTCGCCGTCGACACGCCGAAGGCAAAAGCGGAGCTGCTCTCACCAGAGCCAGCAAGAAAACAGGGCAACCACTCGAGCACACCCGAAGCCACAAGTTGCAACTCGCACATGAGGAGCAGGTCGCAGACAGTAGCCATAGGAACAGAGCACTTCAAGAAGACACGGCGAGCAATGGGCAACGACGCCACTAGGAGGGCCGAGCCACACCAAGACCGGCGACACTCCTCCAACAACGCGACCAGATCGCCGTAGAGGGGACCACTATCCCCTCTCGCCCAGGCCGAGGGCGTCGACCCACCGGACAACCGGACTGCGCAGAGGAGGAAATGAAGCAGCTTGAGGAGGACATCGCTCCTCCATGGCGGGAAGTCACCGCTGGACGAAGGATCCGCCGCTAACTAGGACACCAAAGGCTTGCCGCAGGCCACCCTCCATCCCACAACCCAAAACGACGCCTTCAAGAAGGAGGTGCAGGAGCACCGTCGCCGCCCAACCAAGGTTGTGGATTTTCACCCGGGAGCAGGGGAGGGACGAGGGGAGGAAGATGGACCTCAACGTCGCCTTCGGGAAGGGGAGCGACGCCCGGAGCGCCGCCGACGATGTGGCCGCCGCCGCCGGACAAGAGGTTACCCTGATCCAGGGCTCCCCCCCACCACCACCACAACGTTGTCCACCGGATCCGGCAAGACAATGCGTAGGAGAGGCCGCAGCAAGAGCCAAAGGAGGCGTCTTCAGATCTGGAGAGGCCAGACGCGGGGACTCGACCACCAGCCGCTCGGATCCACCGCCGGCCTGCCACCCACACGGCCGGGCAGAGGGGGCCCACCGTGCCAAGGGACGCCGCCCGCACCACCTGGAGCCGCCGCCCCGATCCCTAGCCCCCTGCCCAGCGGCAGAGAACCCCGCCGCCGCACTCATCAGCGGCCGCGCGGGGAGCCCGGCGACTGCCTCCGGCGACGGCGAGGAGGGGAGGTCCGAGAAGGGGGGTTGGCGGCGGCCGGGGAAGGGAACCCTCAAGTCGCCCTCGGGAGGACGATGCGAGGGGAAGGGGGTTCGTTTCTTACTTCATGGAACATGATTCTTTAGGGTCACTATTTGTTTGTTTCGTTCAAAGGAATAGAGTAAAGGAAAAAATGGAGAGAGAAAAACTTTGATCCAATCCACTAGGTCAGGGATGTAAACCGGGTCATTTTAATACCGTTTAAGCCCACTTATGGTCTAACACTTCAGTGAAGTTTTTTTCCAGCAAAAATGAACTATTGAGCTAGCTAAACCTGACTAAACGGGATTTGTGGGCATCGTTTATTTGCCATTTACATGCCTACACTCGGACCTCTTTTAAAAGCTCATACGCAGGAAGCACGAGACATGATTATTTAGTGGCATAATAACATCCTATTATACTTTTTCACGTGGTTCGACTTTAAATTGACTGTGTGTAGTAGCATTCCTATATTTTTTGTGTTCATGCGAACCAAACGAGCAAGTTTATAGAATTCCACCTGCATTCCTATCATTCTCTTACAGTGTTATTTGTTCCTACATTGTCTGAATCCTACAAACCAAATAGGCAAGGAAACAAGATCCACGAGCGAGGCCCCTGTCCTGTGTTGTGTCCCCCGCGCGGGCAACTCGGGAGGACACACAAAGCCTAGTTGCTGGTACCCGCTGCTCCTTCTTTCCTCCTTCCTCCGTAGTCCTCAGAGGAAGCCGCCAAGCTAAGCCTGGGTTGCCGATGGCGGTGGTGGGGGATCCATGGCGTCGGGTGGCACGGGGCACTCAGGCTCGCGGGGGTGGGCCCCTGATCTGATCCATGGCGTCATGGCTGCTTCTCTTGGCGGCGGCTTAGGGCGGACGAGTGGAACAGATGGGTAGGTGTGGAGGCGCGGATATGGAGCCGTGGAGGGCCAGGTAGTGATGTGTGTGGACCTTCATGTGCGGGCCGGTCTCCGGTCAGGTCCGATCGGATATGGCGTAGGGGTCGGGTGTGCGTTGGGCTCTCTACTGGATGTGGACCGCAACGACAAGTGCTGACCTTCCGCGTGTGTGGTGGCTGGCCGCTGGCGCTAAGATTCACGGCTTGGTGGTGGTGATCCAGATACGATCGGACGAATGGTGGTGAGTGCAAACGGTACTGCATCGACTTCCTACGTCTCTACGGCGCAGGTGGTCATAGAAAGGTCTTTGGGAGTTCATCTCTCCTGAATTGATGGTTGATTTCGGCAGCGAGATACAAAGTATGGACAATGGATGCATAGGGATGGTTGTGCGGTGGCGACGGTCACATCGTCATGTAGCTGTTGGGATCACAAAAAAGTGGTGATGACAATACATGAGTGACTTCGATAGGGGTGCTACTCAAGCACCCAGTCTCAATATCTGTGGCAAAAACCTGGGTCAGACCCGAGTGGTTATACCTGACAATGGCGATGTTTTTTCTTACATCGTTACATTGTTGAAGGAATTGCTCGGATATGCTCAGACTTATTCTTTAGGGTGAAAACCTAGATTATGTCTTGTGGTTGGATCTGGTGATGAGACAGCCGAGACAGGAATAGATGTACCAGCGAAGGATCTTCATGTTCACCAAGTATTCCTCCTTTTCTACCGGATGGAGTGGTAGCTTCAAAGGGCTGGGAGGGAGCTCGACCGCCACGCATATCTCTAGGTCATAGCAAAGGAAGCCTGGTGGCGTGGGTTGGGTGTCGAACAAAGGGGAATGGGTGGCATTTGATGTTTCCTTCCACCATGATGATATTTAAACGGGCTTCATGTGAGAGTGTTGTCTTAATTATGTTGGGGAACGCAGTATTTCAAAAATATTCCTACGATCACGCAAGATCTATCTAGGATATGCATAGCAACGAGAGGAGAGAGTGTGTCCATGTACCCTCGTAGACCGAAAGCGGAAGCGTTTAGTAACGCGGTTGATGTAGTCAAACGTCTTCACGATCCAACAGATCCAAGTACCAAACGTACGGCACCTCCGTGTTTAGCACACGTTCAGCACGATGACGTCCCTCGAGCTCTTGATCCAATAGAGGGTCGAGGGAGAGTTCCGTCAGCACGACGGTGTGGAGACGGTGTTGGTGATGTGATCCGCGCAGGGCTTCACCTAAGCACTACGACAATATGAAGGAGGGGGGAGAGAGGCCGGCGGCCAAGAGGGGCGCGCCATGGGGGGGAGTTGATACGTCTCCAACATATCTATAATTTTTTATTGTTCCATGCTGTTATATTATCAATCTTGGATGTTTTATAATCATTTTATAGTCATTTTATATCATTTTTTGGTACTAACCTATTGACATAGTGCCAAGTGCCAGTTGCTGTTTTCTGCATGTTTTTTTACATCGCAGGAAATCAATATCAGACGGAGTCCAAACACAACGAAACTTCACGGAGATTTTTTTACTAGAAGGAACATAATGGGCCATGGCTGCGCCTGGGGGGTGCTCTGAGGAGAGCACAACACACCAGGGCGCGCCTGGCGCGCCCTGGTGGGCTGTGCCCACCTCGGGTGCCCCCCGGACCGCCTCTTTGCTCAATAAATACCCCAATATTCCCAAAACCCTAGGGGAGTCGACGAAATATTCATCCAGCCGCCGCAGAGTCCAGATCCAATCTAGACACCATCTCGGATGGGGTTCACCAGCTCCATTGGCGCCTCTCCGATGATGCATGAGTAGTTATTTGTAGACCTTCGGGTCCGTAGTGAGTAGCTAGATGGCTTCATCTCTCTCTCTCTCTCTGAATTCTCAATACAATGATCTCTTGTAGATCCATATGATGTAACTCTTTTGCGGTGTGTTTGTTGGGATCGATGAACTTTGAGTTTATGATCAGATCTGTCTTTTTATATCCATGAAAGTTATTTGAGTTTCTTTGATGTCTTATATGCATGATCCCTTATAGCCTCGTATTTCTTCTCCGATATTTGGGTTTTGTTTGGCCAACTTGATCTATTTATCTTGCAATGGGAAGAGGTGCTTTGTAGTGGGTTCGATCTTACGGTGCTTGATCCCAGTGACAGAAGGGGAATTGACACGTATGTATCGTTGCTACTAAGGATAAAACGATGGGGTCTATCTCTACATAGATAGATCTTGTCTACATCATGTCATCATTCTTATTGCATTACTCTGTTCTTCCATGAACTTAATACACTAGATGCATGCTGGATAGCGGTTGATGTGTGGAGTAATAGTAGTAGATGCAGGCAGGAGTCGGTCTACTAATCTTGGACGTGATGCCTATATAATGATCATTGCCTGGATATTGTCATGATTATTTGAAGTTCTATCAATTGCCCAAAAGTAATTTGTTCACCCACCATTTGCTATTTTTCTCGAGAGAAGCCACTAGTGAAACCTACGGCCCCCGGGTCTCTTTCTCATATATTTGCCTTTGCGATCTACGTTTCCTTTGCATTTATTTTCAGATCTATTAAACCAAAAATACAAAAATACCTTGCTGTGTTTTATTCTTATTTATTTTATTTGGCGGCCGATCTATCAATCTACTGCAATTTTATCTCATGTCCGTTTGCCAATTTCTAGCGCCGTTTCTCGGAAGGGATTGACAACCCCTTTAACATGTCGGGTTGTGAGTGGTTGTTATTTGTGTGCAGGGGCTGTTTACGTTGTGTTGCTTGGTTCTCCTACTAGTTCGATAACCTTGGTTTCATATCTGAGGGAAATACCTACCGCCGCTGTGCTGCATCATCCCTTCCTCTTTGGAGAAATACCGACGTAGCTTCAAGCGACATCAAAAGGAATTTCTGGCGCCGTTGCCGGGGAGGATCTTCAACATATACCAAGTTCCTAATCACAAATCTCATCTCCTCAAAATTTACATTATTTGCCATTTGCCTCTCGTTTTCCTCTCCCCCACTTAACAAAAATTTGCCATTTTATTCACCTCTCTTTTTCGTTCGCCGTTTTCTTGCTTTCCAGTCTTGATGGCTAGCGTTCCTACTCCTCCTTTGTCACCCGATTTTGAAGTTCTTTACTTCAAGCAAAGACAAGGAGAAAATTTGAAAGATGCCTGGTATAGGCTTATGGAATCGTATCGTATTTCTAGTTTAAAGGGGGATGCTAAGGTTTTGCTTCGTAATTTTTACATAGGATTGGCTTTGCATCATAGACAACTTCTGGATTTTTGCCACCAAAGGAATTTTATTGAGCTTGATGCCAATGCTGCCTATGAAATTTTAGAAGGAATTTTAGGAATTCCACCTCAAAAGAAGGGGTTTTCTTTTACCCCTGAGGGAGTCTAAATGTTGGATAAACTTGGTGATTTGCATAAACATATGGTTGAAATACAGAAATATAATGAACCCCTCAAACACCTCAATGGTAGTATCAATCGCATGAATACCCTGATTACTCTTTGCAACAAGCGATTGGATATTTTGGATCTTAAGATGGTCTCTTTCCGGAAATTTAGGGAAGCGTAAAGAGCCTCCCGGGTTTGAGAAAACCCTTACAAAAGTTGCCAAAACTTTGGAAGACAAAAGTTAGATCCTTGCTTTATGCCTAGCTAAGGGCGTAGAACTATAGCGCTTGTTGGGAGGCAACCCAATGAATAAATTTTGTTTTTACTTTTTGCTTTCTGTTCTTGAGTGTTAGCACAATTATGCTACTGTCATGATTGTGTTTTTTTGTGTTTTAATTAGTGTTTGTGCCAAGTAGAACCGATAGGATCTTCTTGGGTGATAGTTGTTTGATCTTGCTGAAAAACAGAAACTTTTGCGCTCACGAAAACAATTCTTATTTTTTACCAGAGCATGATAAAATGCCAATTCTTTTTGCAGAAGATTAATATACAAATTACCCAGGTCATCCTCGTTTTTCAGAGTTTTTGGAGTTCCATAAGTTTTTGAAATAGTCATATTGCTACAGACTGTTCTGTTTTGACAGATTCTGTTTTCTTTGCTTTGTGTGCTTATTTTGATGGCTCTATGGTTTTATTTGATGAGTTTTTTCCATAGAAAAGTTGGAATACGGTAGATATAATGCAAAATATATATATGAATTGGTTTGGTACAGTACTTATTGAAAGAACATGCGGTGCCCCCATGTTTGGTTTTGGTAATTGATGACAATCTCTATGGACTAATGGTTGCCTTGAGTTATATTTGAAGGGTTTGTCCATAGGCTTTTCTTGAAGTCCATTTGTTGGTTTCAAGGAGAGTTTGTGATGACCAAGGTGCTATTAAGGAATTATCCAAAGATTGGTCTTACATCATCCAAATGAATAGAGTTGGAAAGATTCAAGGTTGATCAAGACTAAGTACAGAGAGTGTTTCAAGTTGATCAACACACAAAGCGTAGAAGATGTACCGAGAGGGATCAAGCGATCCCATGGTATGGTAAGCATTGTCAATTACGCTTTGTGTACTAACCCATGGTCTTTGTGAGAGTTCTATGTGGGGTTAGGTTATCTTCCATGGGCTTGCGTCAAGAGGAAGATCACATACAACCCATGGAGGATGATATCAAATCAAGGTTGTGTTGTGCAAGCTCAAGTGGAGCATCACGAAGAAATCATGCTTGTAGCTTGCCGTCCATTATGGTATCAATGGACTTGTGAAGATGTGCCAAAGAGTGGCTCACCCTTAGTGGAGTATGGGGGAGCAATCAACTAGTCTTCATCGAGCGAATGCAATCAAGAAATGTGGTCCAAGTTGAGGGAGTCAAGATCGTCATCATCTAGCTCAAGTGGACTTCGTGCAAGGCAAAGGATTGCCCTTGATAGGTTTTATATTTTACCGGTCTCATGGTGATAGTTTGGAGACCGGGTTATAGGATCGATAGATGTACTATCAAGGGGGGCTCTCAAGTGAGTAGCTTGATCGTATCGTTCGTCGAGAGCTCAAACCATTGCATCCTTGCATCATGTTTCTTGGTTCTTGTTTGGTTCTCTTTGTGAGTCTTAGAGCTTATGGCCATCTTGATGACAAGCTTGAGTTCATCGAAAACGGAGTTTCCATGCGTCTTCTATGATGTTTTCGGTGTTGGAGGTTTTACCGGTCTTATCCGCGGAAGGGTTCTCACCATTTTCTTTTGGTCCTTTTCTCATTTGCTTATTATTGGTATTTCTATCAAGATTGTGTTAGCCCTTGTCGCTAGCTTTCCAACAAACTTGGTTTCGTCGAATTCGGAGTCCGTTTGCAGAAGTTGTGTCAGTTTTGGTGTCCTTTAAAGGGGCTGCTGCGGATGTAATTTTTTAGTACCGCTCTTGGGAGCGGTACTACCGTGGCTCCTGAGCGGTAGTACCGCTTCGGACCAAAATCTCGTGTTTTGCTCAGCGGAAGTAGGCACGGAAGTATTTTTTTTGTACCGCTCGCAAGCAGTAGTACCGCTACCACTTGCGGTAGTACCGCTATCCCTAGCGGTAGTACCGTGAGGTCGAGCGGTAGTACCGTGGGGACGAGCGGTAGTACCGCTCCGGCGGTTCTACTGGCCTTTTGCCTCCTCGTTGTTGTTTTTCAAAGGGGTACTACCGCCCTAGCGGTAGTACCGCTCTGTGCGGGCTGTGAGCATAACGGTTGGATTTTTCCCCACCTATAAAAGGGGGTCTTCTTCCCCATTGAACCTTATCCTTTGAGCTTGTGTTCTTCCCACATTGTTGACATTCTTCGAGCTTGCTAACTCTCAATCCCTCCATGGATTCTTGCTAGTTTTTGAGGGAAAAGAGAGAGGGGATCTAGATCCACATTTCCACCAATCACTTTCTCCTCTATGTGAGGGGAACCCCTTGGATCTAGATCTTGGAGTTCTTGGTGTTCTCCTTCTTGTTCTTCCTCTCATTTTCCTCCCTAGCATTAGTTGCTTCGGTGGGATTTGAGAGAGAAGGACTTGGGCACTCCGTGTGCCCTTGCCATTGCATTTGGTGCATCGGTTTGAGTTCTCCATGGTGATACGTGGAAGTTACAAGTTGAGAAGCTTATTACTCTTGGGTGCTTGGTACCCTTGAGCTTGTTCCTCTTGGGTGCTTGGGCGCCCTAGACGGTTGGTGGTGTTCGGAGCTCAATCATTGTGGTGTAAAGCTCCGGGCAAGCGTCGGGGTCTCCAATTAGGTTGTGGAGATCGCCCCGAGCAATTTGACGGGTTCCGGTGACCGCCCCCAAGGGTTGCCAAAGTGTACGGGTTCGGTGACCGCCCCCAAGGGTTGCCATTTGTACGGGTTCGGTGACCGCCCTCAAGGGTCCCTTAGTGGAATCACGGCATCTTGCATTGTGCGAGGGCGTGAGGAGATTACGGTGGCCCTAGTGGCTTCTTGGGGAGCATTGTGCCTCCACACCGCTCCAAACGGAGATTAGCATCCGCAAGGGTGTGAACTTCAGGATACATCGTCGTCTCCGCGTGCCTCGGTTATCTCTTACCCGAGCCCTTACTTATGCACTTTTGTGATAGCCATATTGTTTCTTGTCATATATCTTGCTATCACCTAAGTAGGTTTATCTTGCTTAGCATAAGTTGTTGGTGCACATAGGTGAGCCTAGTTGTTGTAGGTTTTGTGCTTGACAAATTAACCGCTAGGTTTATTCCGCATTTGTTCAAGCCTAAACCGTAATTATTTTAAAGCGCCTATTCACCCCCCCTCTAGGCGACATCCACGATCTTTCAATTGGTATCAGAGCCTCGTCTCTCTTTGTTAGGCTTAACCGCCTAGAGAGTAAAGATGTCGACTAGGGGATTAGGATTCTCTGACACTCTTAGTTTCGATGGCACAAATTTTGATGTTTGGGTAATTCGCATGCTTAATCTCTTTAGGGTCATGGACCCAAATTTAGAGCAAATTGTAGATATGGGTTTTTCTCCTCCAAAGGATCCCCAAAGATTATCTTTAGAGGATGAGAAAAACTCTTATCTCAATGCTCAAGCTTCTAATGTGCTTTTCGATGCTTTGAGCAATGTAGTTATATTTCAACTCATGCCGTTCCGGGATGCTCATGAGTTGTGGACAAAGCTTCAAGATAAATATGGCGTGTCCAAGTTTTGTGGGGATGATTGTTCTCCCTCCACCTCCGGTCGTGTTGTGTTCTCAACTTCTTCTACTTCACCTACATGTGGTTTGCCACAAGGTAATGATATGGTGAGTAGTGTGTTCATTGCAATGATGATAGTGGGCTTAGTTTGATGATCCTTCATCACTTTCTTATTGCAATGCTTCATCTTTGGACTCTAGCACTTCGAGCACTCCAAATGTTTCACATGCTTGTGTTGATAGTCCTTGCATATCATGTACAAATTGCTTGACTAAATCTCATGATGATATGCTTGCTATGTCTTGTTGCCATGATAAAAATGCATGTATTTCCTCGAGTTGTTGTGCTAACAATGTAGAGGAAACCCAACACTCCATGGAACAAGATGTGGTCTTGAATGGTGCTTCAAGGGATCCTACATCATCATCTATTGCTTTTTGCCTTATGGCCAAGGCTTCAAAGGTATCTCCCACTTTGAATCCCAATATATCTTGTGATAATATTGATGATGGCAAGAGTGATGATGATGTTGCCTCCTTAAAAGTTAAGGGGGAAATAATTTTTAAAGCTCTTCTTAAGAATAAAATTGCTTGTTCCAACTTCATGGAAATCATGTCTATTGCTATTGAGGGCAAGAAATATATTGATGAGTTGGAATCTCGTCTTAAGGAGCATGAGGTCACCATTGATAAAATGGAAGGTCATGAGCGTGATTACGCTAATGAGATTGCGGACCTCTCTCAAGCTCTTGAACTTGAACAAACCACCAAGGAATCTCTTGAGGAGACTTTTGCTCTAGAGTTATCTAGAGTGAAGGAATCTCATGATAGAGCTCTTGAGGTGGCCAATGTTTTTGAAACTAAAAATGCTAAGCTTGAAGTTGCTCATGCTAGACTCTTGAGGATTTTGAGCACCTCGAAAATGGCTCAAGGGTCATCAAGGGTGAGCTCATCAAACTCACCGAGTCTCATGCTCAACTTGAAGCTTCTTATTTAAAAGAGCTTGCCAAGTTGCCTTCTCCTCTTGTTGTTAATGATGATGCTTGTGCTACTAACTCTATTACTTGTGAAGCATCCATTTTGAAGGAGAATGTTGAGCTACGGGCTCAACTTGAGTTGCTATCTAGCAATTATGGGAAATTGGAAGAAAGCCATGAAAAGCTCTCAAGCTCTCATGATGATCTTCTAGTATCCCATAATGTGCTAAAGATAGCTCATGAGGCCATGATTGCTAAGGTAACATCTAGTGAGCCTCATGTGGATACTAGCACTACTTTAGTCAAAATGCTATATTGCCATGTGCTAGTCCTCGTAATTCATCCATGCATAACGTTGGTACATCTTGTGATGAATTGCTTTCCTTGCCTTGTTGCTCTAACTATGAAGCTTATACTTCCTCTAGTGCTTGTGGAGACTAACCATGTAGAGGAAATCAAAGAGCTCAAGGCCCAAGTCACTTCTTTGAAGAAAGACTTGGAAAAGTGTCATGAAGGGAAATCCACACTCAACAATATCTTGAGTGTGCAAAAATCCCCCAATGACAAAGGTGGACTTGGATTCAACTCCAATAAGAAGAAGAAGTCCAAGATGAACAAAAAGAAGGGCCAAGAACAAGTCAAGAATCCGGCCAAGATTGTTTGCTTCAAGTGCAAAGTAGAAGGGCATCATGTTAGATCTTGCCCATTGAAGAAGAAGGCCATTAGTGACAAGCAACAAGGGAAGCGGCCACAAGTTCAATCTCATGCTCAACCTCAAGTTGAAGAAAGGCCTCTTCCCAAGAAGACTCAAGCTAATGCTTCTCAGTTGAGAAATCAAGTGAGAAGAAAGTGAAGAGTAGACGTTGCTACTTATGTCGTGAGAAAGGTCACGTCGCTTCTTCATGCACTAGTGGTAACTTATCCAACCCAATTATTATTGATGATATCTATTCTCTTGGGAAGGATAAGGTTGGCAATGTGTTTGCCAAGTTTGTTGGTGCTCAAAGTGATGTCAAGAAAAGAACCATTTGGGTAGCCAAGCCTATTGTGACTAACCTCTTAGGACCCAACTTGGTTGGGGACCAACTAGCTCAAACTTGATCAATAGGTGTTGTTGGAGGGCATTGGAGACTTGGCTACATTATGAAGATTTAAGGGGACTTCATCATTCTTATTGTCTCAAGCCAAGTCAATTGGGTTATCAAGTTTCTATTCTAGATCCAATGTGCCTCCTTCCGGTAACTTGTACTTAAATTGTTTACATCGAAAGTTACTTGCCCCTTTGCATGTTTTGGTTTTGTTCCTTGCATGTGGATGTATATGTTGGGCCTCCAATTTGCTTATCTTGAGTAATCAAGTATGTGTGTGTTGATTTGCACATCATGTACGTGTGTGTAGTGCGTTGAGCCTTTGCGCATCTTGTTTGTATGTTAGTTGGATCTTGTGAGAGATTAATGGAACATCCCATTTTGGGGGAGTGATGTGCTTTGTGCACCTCACGGTCCCATAAATGTGTTTACATGAGGAATACCACCTAGTATTGATATTGCAAGCTTATCTAGTCACTATGTGGTATGTCTTCTCATGAGAAATTCAAATTCTAAATAGTCCATTAATTATCTCTTGTTGGATCCTCTTTTTGCCTCTTGTTAAGTTTTCTTTAATTGGTATCACATTATGGGGGAGTAATATGCTATGTATATTACTAGCCTAGAAAATGTGTACATTTGAGATATTGTCACCTAGAATTGATATTGTAAATTATCTTGTTCCTACGTGGCATGTTAGCTCTACAAGTTGCAATTTGCTTGTGTTTGGTGTGAAGATGATGTCGGATATCCTTGCTATCTACCACCGGGAATTATTTCCAAATACTTCTTGTCTTTTGACAATTGGTACTCACTTATGTGTGGTAGAAATTATTGATCATCTTCACGTTACCGTTTGCTTTTTATTTTCCTTATCTCTTGCCAAGTTTGTGTCAACTCCCATTGCCTTCCGTGCCACTTGAGGATCTTGTTGTTTTCTTGATCTTGTCTAGTGTTTTCCTTGATATAGTGAACGTGGTGATCCTACCTTGTGCATTTTGTATTCAAATGCAAATTCTTTATAATGCACAACTTGTGGGGGAGCTATCCTATTTTCTATAAAACACTAAACTTGTGATCCATTTTAAGTGTGTGTTGGTGGGCGGCAAGCCGTTTCTTTTTGGTACTTGTGCCATCATGAAACTTTGTAGAGAGCTTGGTTTGTTTGGAAGCATCCTCTCTTTTGAGAGTTTGATATCATTTTGTGGGTTCCAATGGATATCTCATTCCTTGATGTATCTTTTAATTATATCTTCCAAGTGATGATTTCTCCATTTGGTATTCTTTTCACTTGGTATTTCCTTGTATTTTGGTATCGGTTCTTGAAAGTCTTGAGCATGCATATTAACTTCATGTAGTTTCCGTGGCATGCTTTCTCTCTTTGACCCAATATATAGGGGAAACTCCACCAAGTCTCAAATTCGATGAGATGTGCATGAAATTCATTTCCTTCTCTATATGCACATATTTATGTGGAGTTTGTCCTATGTATATTGGTGTTTCTAACTCTTTGGTCCCAATGAGTTTGGGTACCATTTTGTTTGTGTTGTTGTTCTAGGAACAATTGGAGATGCATTGGATGCTCGGCTCACTCACAAGAAGGTGTTGTCACCATGTGCTTATTGGAGTCAAGCTAGGATGATCAATGAACTACTTTGTACCTTCAATTGGTATCTACTACATCCTTCCAATGTTATCTCGGTAACAAGTATCTTCATATACTTCATGCACACATTTCTTGCATCAACCTTGTGTAGGTTGTATCATGGCATGTTATCCATTCTTTCTTGTGATACTTGTTTCCTTTCTCAAAGCATCCCAACAATGATGTCTTGTTGCTAGTTGTGATGTCTTTGATGTTCGTGTGGTTGGAATTCATTTATATACAATAAGACCATATCTAGCCATGTGCTATGCTCTCAAGCAAATATCTTATTGGTATATGTATGACTTCCTTTTGGATATCTTGTTCCTTCATGTTTTAACTATTTCGGGTGTACATCCTTCTTTGTAGATATATATCATCATGATTTCGTCTACCTAGAACCTATACACTTGAGAGAAATTACATCTCTAGATGATATCCTTTCTTTCACGTCCACCTTGTCTTCTTTGTTATTTCTTTGGTGGCTCCGTGAAAGCTTTTGCCTTGAGTGCGTGTCGTATCTCGTTCCATCTTGATGCACTCTTGTGTGGTGAAGATTATTTTCCTCATGCTTATCTCTACGAGGCTTTTGCCATCTTAATTGGTATCCCTCGTCTTGATGAGGACTTCATCTTCTTTCTTCACCATGGGTGGTCGCAAGCTTTGTTGTTATCTTCTTTAGTGAGCTTGTGAACCCATTTGCTAGTTGGGTGTGTGTGGGAGGAATGTCATGCACCGTGTATCTCATTTATCCAAGACTATGTTGATGCTTATGCTCATCCTTATTTAGTCTTCTCAAGTGCTTTGCCATGACTCACACACATCATGTTGGTTGAGCACTTTCTTAAGTTGCCTCTTTTACATGTTGCTCAACCATGTGTTGTTGCAAGTGCTAGGCTTTGTTTCCTATATGCTCACTTGCACTTGTTGTAAGATTCTATTGATTTTGGGGGAGCTATGATCCTATTTTGTGCACTTGGTATCCAAATACAAAAATTCTTATGTGTGCACAAATCATGGGGAGCTTCTCTAGTTTTCTTTAGAACACTCCTTTGCTCATATCGTAATATCCTTATTCATGTGGGTCATAGGATCTTTGGTCTAGTTGGTTCAATTGATATCCTTTGTTTGCTTGCTTCAATTGGTATCTTTTGATTGCTTGATTGCTTGTTTCTCTCTTTTTTATGTCTTTGTGGCATATCATTCTTTTGCTATCTTTGGGCCTCAATATAGTTTGTCTTCCTCCAAGTATTTACCGTTGGATATGTGTATTGCATTCCACTCTCAAGTTGAGAAATACACAATTTATGGAGGAACACAAGTTATATTGGCCTTCTAAGCCTTTCGCTCATTTTGGCAATCGATGCCAATGGGGGAGAAGTTTCAGAGAGTTCTGTGGAGAAGTTTAGAGAGTCATCTCTTCAGTCATCTCTTCTTGCTTTGGTTTTGTTCCTAAGCTTTTGCATCTCATGCGCATACATTATTGTTGCATGGTATGGTGATGCATAATTCCTTATATAAACACTCTTGAAAGTGATTGTTATCAATTACCAAAATGGGGGAGATTGAAAGAACATGCGGTGCCCCCATGTTTGGTTTTGGTAATTGATGACAATCTCTATGGACTAATGGTTGCCTTGAGTTATATTTGAAGGGTTTGTCCATAGGCTTTTCTTGGAGTCCATTTGTTGGTTTCAAGGAGAGTTTGTGATGACCAAGGTGCTATTAAGGAATTATCCAAAGATTGGTCTTACATCATCCAAATGAATAGAGTTGGAAAGATTCAAGGTTGATCAAGACTAAGTACAGAGAGTGTTTCAAGTTGATCAACACACAAAGCGTAGAAGATGTACCGAGAGGGATCAAGCGATCCCATGGTATGGTAAGCATTGTCAATTACGCTTTGTGTACTAACCCATGGTCTTTGTGAGAGTTCTATGTGGGGTTAGGTTATCTTCCATGGGCTTGCGTCAAGAGGAAGATCACATACAACCCATGGAGGATGACATCAAATCAAGGTTGTGTTGTGCAATTTCAGTGGAGCATCACGAAGAAATCATGCTTGTAGCTTGCCGTCCATTATGGTATCAATGGACTTGTGAAGATGTGCCAAAGAGTGGCTCACCCATAGTGGAGTATGGGGGAGCAATCAACTAGTCTTCATCGAGCGAATGCAATCAAGAAAGGTGGTCCAACTTGAGGGAGTCAAGATCATCATCATCTAGCTCAAGTGGACTTCGTGCAACGCAAAGGTTTTCCCTTGATAGGTTTTATATTTTACCGGTCTCATGGTGATAGTTTGGAGACCGGGTTATAGGATCGATAGATGTACTATCAAGGGGGGCTCTCAAGTGAGTAGCTTGATCGTATCGTTCGTCGAGATCTCAAACCATTGCATCCTTGCATCATGTTTCTTGGTTCTTGTTTGGTTCTCTTTGTGAGTCTTAGAGCTTATGGCCATCTTGATGACAAGCTTGAGTTCATCGAAAACGGAGTTTGCATGCGTCTTCTATGATGTTTTCGGTGTTGGAGGTTTTACCGGTCTTATCCGAGGAAGAGTTCTCACCATTTTCTTTTGGGCCTTTTCTCATTTGCTTATTATTGGTATTTCTATCAAGTTTGTGTTAGCCCTTGTCGCTAGTTTTCCAACAAACTTGGTTTCGTCGAATTCGGAGTCCGTTTGCAGAAGTTGTGTCAGTTTTGGTGTCCTTTAAAGGGGCTGCTGCGGATGTAATTTTGTAGTACCGCTCTTGGGAGCGGTACTACCGCTTGGAGCGGTACTACCGCGGCTCCTGAGCGGTAGTACCGCTCCGGACCAAAATCTCGTGTTTTGCTCAACGGAAGTAGGCACGGAAGTATTTTTTTGTACCGCTCGCAAGCAGTAGTACCGCTACCACTTGCGGTAGTACCGTTATCCCTAGCGGTAGTACCGTGAGGTCGAGCGGTAGTACCGTGGGACGAGCGGTAGTACCTCTCCGGCGGTTCTACTGGCCTTTTGCCTCCTCGTTGTTGTTTTTCAAAGGGGTACTACCGCCCTAGCGGTAGTACCGCTCTGTGCGGGCTGTGAGCATAACGGTTGGATTTTTCCCCACCTATAAAAGGGGGTCTTCTTCCCCATTGAACCTGATCCTTTGAGCTTGTGTTCTTCCCCCATTGTTGACATTCTTCGAGCTTGCTAACTCTCAATCCCTCCATGGATTCTTGCTAGTTTTTGAGGGAAAAGAGAGAGGGGATCTAGATCCACATTTCCACCAATCACTTTCTCCTCTATGTGAGGGGAACCCCTTGGATCTAGATCTTGGAGTTCTTGGTGTTCTCCTTCTTGTTCTTCCTCTCATTTTCCTCCCTAGCATTAGTTGCTTCGGTGGGATTTGAGAGAGAAGGACTTGGGCACTCCGTGTACCCTTGCCATTGCATTTGGTGCATCGGTTTGAGTTCTCCACGGTGATACGTGGAAGTTACAAGTTGAGAAGCTTATTACTCTTGGGTGCTTGGTACCCTTGAGCTTGTTCCTCTTGGGTGCTTGGGCGCCCTAGACGGTTGGTGGTGTTCGGAGCTCAATCATTCTGGTGTAAAGCTCCGGGCAAGCGTCGGGGTCTCCAATTAGGTTGTGGAGATCGCCCCAAGCAATTTGACGGGTTCCGGTAACCGCCCCCAAGGGTTGCCAAAGTGTACGGGTTCGGTGACCGCCCCTAAGGGTTGCCATTTGTACGGGTTCGATGACCGCCCTCAAGGGTCCCTTAGTGGAATCACGGCATCTTGCATTGTGCGAGGGCGTGAGGAGATTACGGTGGCCCTAGTGGCTTCTTGGGGAGCATTGTGCCTCCACACCGCTCCAAACGGAGATTAGCATCCGCAAGGGTGTGAACTTCGGGATACATCGTCGTCTCCGCGTGCCTCGGTTATCTCTTACCCGAGCCCTTTACTTATGCACTTTACTTTGTGATAGCCATATTTTTTCTTGTCATATATCTTGCTATCACCTAAGTAGGTTTTCTTGCTTAGCATAAGTTGTTGGTGCACATAGGTGAGCCTAGTTGTTGTAGGTTTTGTGCTTGACAAATTAACCGCTAGGTTTATTCCGCATTTGTTCAAGCCTCAACCGTAATTATTTTAAAGCGCCTATTCACCCCCCCTCTAGGCGACATCGACGATCTTTCACTTATAGTAGTGATTTGCTTTCTTTTACTAACGGATCTCACGAAGGTTTTGGTGAGTTTTGTGTGATTGAAGTTTTCAAGTTTTGGGTTATCTTATGATGGATGAAAGAATTAGGAGTAGAAGAGCCTAAGCTTGGGGATGCCCCGACATCCCAAGCTATTATCCAAAAATGAGCAACCAACTAAGCTTGGGGATGCCCCCGAGTGGCATCCCCTCTTTCTTCTAACGACCATCGGTATTTTACTCGAAGCTATATTTTTATTTGTCACATACTATGTGTTTTGCTTGGAGCGTCTTGTATGATATGAGTCTTTGCTTGTTTATTTTGTGTTTTAAGTCTTGATCCCTTGCTGGACACACCTATTCGGGAGAGCCAAAATTATGTCATGACTTGTTAGAATTGCTCTCTATGCTTCACTTTAATTTTTATGAGCTATGGACTTGCTCTAGTGCTTCACTTATATCTTTTTGAGCACGGTGTGCTTTAGTATTTTTGAAGAAATGCTCTCTTGCTTCACTTAGATTTATTTGAGAGTTAGTAAAATTTTCAAGAAATTCTCTCTTGCTTCACTTCAATTATTTTGAGAGAAAGAAAAATTATGCTCATGATCTTCACTTATATTTGTTTGAGCTTATGAAAAGCAACACATGAAAATTAGTCCCAATGTGATAAATATCCAAGAAGGATATAATAAAAACTTTCATGAAGATCATTGGACAAAATAAACTTGATTCTTAGTAATAGTTTTGAGATATGATGATGTGATATGTGAGTTATGTTGATGAGTAATTATGCTTTAGTAAGAATATTGGTGTTAAGGTTTGTGATTCCCTATGCAAGCACGAAAGTCAATAGTCATGCAATGAAATTATATCCTACTTGTGGTGCATTATTCGGTGTTATTTATGCTCAATGCTTGCTTATGATATTATCCGTTTCTTGGTTGGTCGCTTCTCAATCTTTTGCTAGCCTTCGTTTTGCACTAAGTATGATCTCTCCTTGTGCATCCAAAAACCTTTAAACCAGTTTTGCCACATGAGTCCGCTATATCTACCTATATGCTATATTCTTTTTCTGTTCTAAGCAAATTTGCATATTCCATCTCTAATTTTCAAGATAAACTTTTCTTTTGTGTGTTCGTTTCGCTCGCGGAACGGTGAGGGGTGGCTAATATTTTCCATGCTAGATGTGTTATTCTCACGATGAGTGTTTATTCACTTGTCATTTCACGAGAGTAAGGCAAAGGTATTAGGGGTGCCCAGTCCTGAAATGAAAAATGAATTTACTTTATGTTGTCAAATAATAAATTCCTTGGAAAGTGTTGGTATGGAGGGCAACCGTGGATACGGCTAGCCATGGAAAGTGAAAGTATGGTTGGAAAGGGAATCAGCTTTATTTTCTGTTTGGGAACCGCCTATGATATATCTAGCATGGAAAGTGTTGGGAACTCTAAGTCGTTTTCGTTGGTGGGATGTATACACCTCCCAAAATGTTTTTATCTCTAAGTTTTTTGCTTTAAGCTCTGGCACCTCTACAAATCCCTACTTCCCTCTGCGAAGGGCCTTTCTTTTACTTTATGCAATTTTTATTTTGAATTTGAGTCTCCATCTTCTCTTACAAAAGCACCAACTAGGAGGCAATATGATCGTACTTAAGTATTGGGTGTAACTAATATGCGAGTGTGTTTCATGAATGGATCAATGGTTGAGCATGATGGGCTAGGGATAACTTATTTTAGCATTGATATTTTGAAAGACATGGTTGCTTGTTGATATGCTTGAGTATTTAAATTATCATGTCAAAACTAGACTATTGCTTTGAATCACATAAAAGTCCAAATGTCCATGCTATAAAGAAAAGAATATGATATGACATGTTAGGCAACATTCCACATCAAAAATTCTGTTTTTATCACTTACCAACTCGTGGACGAGTAGGAGTTAAGCTTGGGGATGCTGATACGTCTCCAACGTATCTATAGTTTTTGATTGTTCCATGCTGTTATATTATCAATCTTAGATGTTTTATAATCATTTTATAGTCATTTTATATCATTTTTTGGTACTAATCTATTGACATAGTGCCAAGTGCCAGTTCCTATTTTTTGCATTTTTTTTACATCGCAGGAAATCAATATCAGACGAAGTCCAAACGCAACGAAACTTCACGGCGATTTTTTTGGGACCAAAAGGAACATAATGGGCCCTGGCTGCGCCTGGGGGGTGCTCGGAGGAGAGCACAACCCACCAGGGAGCGCCAGGAGGCCCAGGCGCGCCCTGGTGGGTTGTGCCCACCTCGGGTGCCCCCCGGACCGCCTCTTTGCTCTATAAATACCCCAATATTCCCAAAATCCTAGGGGAGTCGACGAAATATTCATCCAGCCGCCGCAGAGTTCAGAACCACCAGATCCAATCTAGAAACCATCTCGGATGGGGTTCACCACCTCCATTGGTGCCTCTCCGATGATGCGTGAGTAGTTCTTTGTAGACCTTCGGGTCCGTAGTGAGTAGCTAGATGGCTTCATCTCTCTCTCTGAATTCTCAATACAATGATCTCTTGGAGATCCATATGATGTAACTCTTTTCGGTGTATTTGTTGGGATCGATGAACTTTGAGTTTATGATCAGATCTATCTTTTTATATCCATGAAAGTTATTTGAGTTTCTTTGATCTCTTATATGCATGATCCCTTATAGCCTCGTATTTCTTCTCCGATATTTAGGTTTTGTTTGGCCAACTTGATCTATTTATCTTGCAATGGGAAGAGGTGCTTTGTAGTGGGTTCGATCTGACGGTGCTTGATCCCAGTGACAGAAGGGGAACTGATACGTATGTATCGTTGCTACTAAGGATAAAACGATGGGGTCTATCTCTACATAGATAGATCTTGTCTACATCATGTCATCGTTCTTATTGCATTACTCCATTTTTCCATGAACTTAATACACTAGATGCATGCTGGATAGCGGTTGATGTGTGGAGTAATAGTAGTACATGCAGGCAGGAGTCGGTCTACAAATCTTGGACATGATGCCTATATAATGATCATTGCCTGGATATCGTCATGATTATTTGAATTTCTATCAATTGCCCAACAGTAATTTGTTCACCCACCGTTTGCTATTTTTCTCGAGAGAAGCCACTAGTGAAACCTACGGCCCACGGGTCTCTTTCTCATATATTTGCCTTTGCGATCTACTTTTCCTTTGCATTTATTTTTAGATCTATTAAACCAAAAATACAAAAATACCTTGTTGTGTTTTATTCTTATTTATTTTATTTGGCGTTCGATCTATCAATCTACTGCAATTTTATCTCATGTCCGTTTGCCAACTTCTGGCGCCGTTACTCGGAAGGGATTGACAAACCCTTTAACACGGCGGGTTGCGAGTGGTTGTTATTTGTGTGCAGGGGCTGTTTATGTTGTGTTGCTTGGTTCTCCCAATGGTTCGATAACCTTGGTTACATATCTGAGGGAAATACCTACCGCCGCTGTGCTGCATCATCCCTTCCTCTTTGGGGAAATACCGACGTAGCTTCAAGCGACATCAGGAGTCCTACTTGGACTCCTAGTCCAAGTAGGATTCGCCCCCCCCCCCCTTTTCCTTTCCTCCACCGGAGAGAGTAGGAAGGAGAGGGAGAGGGAAAGGGAAGGGGGCACCGCCCCCTCCTCCTTGTCCTATTCGGACTCCCAAGGAGGGGGGCGCGCGGCCACCCCTCGCGGGCTTACCTCTCTCTCCCTTAGGCCCATGTTGGCCCAACACTTGCCCGGGGGGTTCCGGTAACCCCTCGGTACTCCGGAAAAATAACCGAATCACTCGGAACCATTCCGATGTCCGAATACTACCTTCCAATATACGAATCTTTACCTCTCGACCATTTCGAGACTCCTCGTCATGTCCGTGATCTCATCCGGGACTCCAAACAAACTTCGGTCACCAAAACACATAACTCATAATACAAATCATCATCGAATGTTATGTGTGCGGACCCTACGGGTTCGAGAACTATGTAGACATGACCGAGACACATCTCCGGTCAATAACCAATAGCGGAACCTAGATGCTCATATTGGCTCCTACATATTCTACGAAGATCTTTATCGGTCAAACCACATAACAACATATGTCATTCCCTTTGTCATCGGTATGTTACTTGCCCGAGATTTGATCATCGGTATCCTCATACCTAGTTCAATCTCGTTACCGGCAAGTCTCTTTACTCGTTCCGTAATGCATCATCTCGCAAGTAACTCATTAGTCACATTGCTTGCAAGGCTTATAGTGATGTGCATTACCGAGAGGGCCCAGAGATACCTCTCCGATACTCGGAGTGACAAATCCTAATATCGATCTATGCCAACTCAACAAACACCATCGGTGACACCTGTAGAGCATCTTTATAATCACCCAGTTACATTGTGATGTTTGATAGCACACAAAGTGTTCCTCCGGTATTGGGGAGTTATATAATCTCATAGTCAGAGGAATATGTATAAGTCATGAAGAAAGCAATAGCAATAAAACTAAACGATCATTATGCTAAGCTAACGGATGGGTCTTGTCCATCACATCATTCTCTAATGATGTGATCACGTTGATCGAATGACAACACATGTCTATGGTCAGGAAACTTAACCATCTTTGATTAACGAGCTAGTCAAGTAGAGGCATACTAGGGAAACTCTGTTTGTCTATGTATTCACACATGTACTAAGTTTCCGTTTAATACAATTCTAGCATGAATAATAAACATTTATCATGATATAAGGAAATATAAATAACAACTTTATTATTGCCTCTAGGGCATATTGCCTTCAGTCTCCCACTTGCACTAGAGTCAATAATCTAGATTACATTGTAATGATTCTAACACCCATGGAGTCTTGGTGCTGATCATGTTTTTCTCGTGGAAGAGTCTTAGTCAACGGGTCTGCAACATTCAGATCCGTATGTATTTTGCAAATCTCTATGTCTCCCTCCTTGACTTGATCGCGGATGGAATTGAAGTGTCTCTTGATGTGTTTGGTTCTCTTGTGAAATCTGGATTCCTTCGCCAAGGCAATTGCTCCAGTATTGTCACAAAAGATTTTCATTGGACCCGATGCACTAGGTATTACACCTAGATCGGATATGAACTCCTTCATCCAGACTCCTTCGTTTGCTGCTTCCGAAGCAGCTATGTACTCCGCTTCACACGTAGATCCCGCCACGACGCTCTGCTTGGAACTGCACCAACCGACAGCTCCACCATTCAATATAAATACGTATCCGGTCTGTGACTTAGAGTCATCTGGATCAGTGTCAAAGCTTGCATCGACGTAACCATTTACGACAAGCTCTTTGTCACCTCCATAAATGAGAAACATATCCTTAGTCCTTTTCAGGTATTTCAGGATGTTCTTGACCACTGTCCAGTGATCCACTCCTGGATTACTTTGGTACCTCCCTGCTAAACTTATAGCAAGGCACACATCAGGTCTGGTACACAGCATTACATACATGATAGAACCTATGGCTGAGGCATAGGGAATGACTTTCATTTTCTCTCTATCTTCTGCAGTGGTCGAGCATTGAGTCTGACTCAACTTCACACCTTGTAACACAGGCAAGAACCTTTCTTTGACTGATCCATTTTGAACTTCTTCAAAACTTTATCAAGGTATGTGCTTTGTGAAAGTCCAATTAAGTGTCTTGATCTATGTCTATAGATCTTGATGCCCAATATATAAGCAGCTTCACCGAGGTCTTTCATTGAAAAATTCTTATTCAAGTATCCTTTTATGCTATCCAGAAATTTTGTATTATTTCCAATCAACAATATGTCATCCACATATAATGTTAGAAATGCTACAGAGCTCCCACTCACTTTCTTGTAAATACAGGCTTCTCCAAAAGTCTGTATAAAACCATATGCTTTGATCACACTATCAAAGCGTATATTCCAACTCCGAGAGGCTTGCACCAGTCCATAAATGGATCGCTGGAGTTTGCACACTTTGTTAGCACCTTTAGGATCGACAAAACCTTCCGGTTGCATCATATACAACTCTTCTTTAAGATGTCCATTAAGGAATGTAGTTTTGACATCCATTTTCCAAATTTCATAATCATAAAATGCGGCAATTGCTAACATGATTCGGACAGACTTAAGCATCGCTACGGGTGAGAAGGTCTCATCGTAGTCAACTCCTTGAACTTGTCGAAAACCATTCGCAACAAGTCGAGCTTTGTAGACAGTGACATTACCGTCAGTGTCAGTCTTCTTCTGGAAGATCCATTTATTCTCTATGGCTTGCCGATCATCGAGCAAGTCAACCAAAGTCCACACTTTGTTCTCATACATGGATCCCATCTCAAATTTCATGGCCTCAAGCCATTTCGCGGAATCTGGGCTCATCATCGCTTCCTCATAGTTCGTAGGTTCGTCGTGGTCAAGTAACATGACCTCCAGAATAGGATTACATGCGGTCCGTACACTGGTTAACCTACGAGGTTCAGTAGTAACTTGATCTGAAGTTTCATGATCATCATCATTAACTTCCTCACTAATTGGTGTAGGAATCACTGGAACTAATTTCCGTGATGAACTACTTTCCAATTCGGGAGAAGGTACAATTACCTCATCAAGTTCTACTTTCCTCCCACTCACTTCTTTCGAGAGAAACTCCTTCCCTAGAAAGGATCCATTCTTAGCAACGAATATTTTGTTGGGAATCGTAGCATAATTTTAAAATTTTCCTACGCTCACCAAGATGCATCTATGGAGTCTGCTAGCAACGAGGGGAAAGGAGTGCATCTACATACCCTTGTAGATCGCGAGCGGAAGCGTTCCAATGAACGTGGATGACGGAGTCGTACTCGCCGTGATCCAAATCACCGATGACCGAGTGCCGAACGGACGGCACCTCCGCGTTCAACACACGTACGGTGCAGCGACGTCTCCTCCTTCTTGATCCAGCAAGGGGGAGGGAGAGGTTGATGGAGATCCAGCAGCACGACGGCGTGGTGGTGGATGTAGCGGGTCTCGGCAGGGCTTCGCCGAGCTTCTGCGAGACGGAGAGGTGTAACAGGGGAGAGGGAGGCGCCCAAGGCTGTAGGTTCTGCCCTCCCTACCCCCTTTATATAGGCCCCCTGGGAGGGGGGCGGCGGCCAAAGCCCATCTAGGGCAAGGGGCGGCGGCCAGGGGGGTGCCTTGCCCCCCAAGGCAAGTGGGAAACCCCCCCACCCTAGGGTTTGCAACCCTAGGCACAGGGGGAAAGGCCCATGGGGGGCGCCCAGCCCACTAGGGGCTGGCTCCCTTCCCACTTCAGCCCACGGGGCCCTCCGGGATAGGTGGCCCCACCCGGTGGACCCCCGGGACCCTTCCGGTGGTCCCGGTACAATACCGGTAACCCCCGAAACTTTCCCGGTGGCCGAAACTTGACTTCCTATATATAATTCTTCACCTCCGGACCATTCCGGAACCTCTCGTGACGTCCGGGATCTCATCCGGGACTCCGAACAACTTTCGGGTTTCCGCATACACATATCTCTACAACCCTAGCGTCACCGAACCTTAAGTGTGTAGACCCTACGGGTTCGGGAGACATGCAGACATGACCGAGACGCCTCTCCGGTCAATAACCAACAGCGGGATCTGGATACCCATGTTGGCTCCCACATGTTCCACGATGATCTCATCGGATGAACCACGGTGTCGAGGATTCAATCAATCCCGTATGCAATTCCCTTTGTCAATCGGTATGTTACTTGCCCGAGATTCGATCGTCGGTATCCCAATACCTTGTTCAATCTCGTTACCGGCAAGTCTCTTTACTCGTACCGCAATGCATGATCCCGTGACTAACGCCTTAGTCACATTGAGCTCATTATGATGATGCATTACCGAGTGGGCCCAGAGATACCTCTCCGTCACACGGAGTGACAAATCCCAGTCTCGATCCGTGCCAACCCAACAGACACTTTCGGAGATACCCGTAGTGCACCTTTATAGTCACCCAGTTACGTTGTGACGTTTGGCACACCCAAAGCACTCCTACGGTATCCGGGAGTTGCACGATCTCATGGTCTAAGGAAAAGATACTTGACATTGGAAAAGCTCTAGCAAACGAAACTACACGATCTTTTATGCTATGCTTAGGATTGGGTCTTGTCCATCACATCATTCTCCTAATGATGTGATCCCGTTATCAATGACATCCAATGTCCATAGTCAGGAAACCATGACTATCTGTTGATCAACGAGCTAGTCAACTAGAGGCTTACTAGGGACACGTTGTGGTCTATGTATTCACACATGTATTACGATTTCCGGACAATACAATTATAGCATGAACAATAGACAATTACCATGAACAAAGAAATATAATAATAACCATTTATTATTGCCTCTAGGGCATATTTCCAACAGTCTCCCACTTGCACTAGAGTCAATAATCTAGTTACATTGTGATGAATCGAACACCCATTGCGTCCTGGTGTTGATCATGTTTTGCCCTAGGGAGAGGTTTAGTCAACGGATCTGCTACATTCAGGTCCGTATGTACTTTACAAATATCTATGTCTCCATTTTGAACACTTTCACGAATGGAGTTGAAGCGACGCTTGATATGCCTGGTCTTCCTGTGAAACCTGGGCTCCTTCGCAAGGGCAATAGCTCCAGTGTTGTCACAGAAGAGAGTCATCGGGCCCGACGCATTGGGAATCACCCCTAGGTCGGTAATGAACTCCTTCATCCAGACTGCTTCCTGTGCTGCCTCCGAGGCTGCCATGTACTCCGCTTCACATGTAGATCCCGCCACGACGCTTTGCTTGCAACTGCACCAGCTTACTGCTCCTCCATTCAAAATATACACGTATCCGGTTTGTGACTTCGAGTCATCCAGATCTGTGTCGAAGCTAGCGTCGACGTAACCCTTTACGACGAGCTCTTCGTCACCTCCATAAACGAGAAACATATCCTTAGTCCTCTTCAGGTACTTCAGGATATTCTTGACCGCTGTCCAGTGTTCCATGCCGGGATTACTTTGGTACCTTCCTACCAAACTTACGGCAAGGTTTACATCAGGTCTGGTACACAGCATGGCATACATAATAGACCCTATGGCCGAGGCATAGGGGATGACACTCATCTTTTCTATATCTTCTGCCGTGGTCGGGCATTGAGCCGTGCTCAATTGCACACCTTGCAATACAGGCAAGAACCCCTTCTTGGACTGATCCATACTGAACTTCTTCAATATCTTGTCAAGGTATGTACTCTGTGAAAGACCAATGAGGCGTCTTGATCTATCTCTATAGATCTTGATGCCTAATATATAAGCAGCTTCTCCAAGGTCCTTCATTGAAAAACACTTATTCAAATAGGCCTTTATACTTTCCAAGAATTCTATATCATTTCCCATCAATAATATGTCATCCACATATAATATGAGAAATGCTACAGAGCTCCCACTCACTTTCTTGTAAACACAGGCTTCTCCATAAGTCTGTGTAAACCCAAACGCTTTGATCATCTCATCAAAGCGAATGTTCCAACTCCGAGATGCTTGCACCAGCCCATAGATTGAGCGCTGGAGCTTGCATACTTTGTTAGCATTCTTAGGATCGACAAAACCTTCCGGCTGCATCATATACAACTCTTCCTTAAGGAAGCCATTAAGGAATGCCGTTTTGACGTCCATCTGCCATATCTCATAATCATAGTATGCGGCAATTGCTAACATGATTCGGACGGACTTCAGCTTCGCTACGGGTGAGAAAGTCTCATCGTAGTCAACCCCTTGAACTTGTCGATAACCCTTAGCGACAAGTCGAGCTTTGTAGATGGTCACATTACCATCTGCGTCCGTCTTCTTCTTAAAGATCCATTTGTTTTCTATGGCTCGCCGATCATCGGGCAAGTCAGTCAAAGTCCATACTTTGTTTTCATACATGGATTCTATCTCGGATTTCATGGCTTCTAGCCATTTGTCGGAATCCGGGCCCGCCATCGCTTCTTCATAGTTCGAAGGTTCACCGTTGTCTAACAACATGATTTCCAGGACAGGGTTGCCGTACCACTCTGGTGCGGAACGTGTCCTTGTGGACCTACGAAGTTCAGTAACTTGATCCGAAGCTTCATGATCATCATCATTAACTTCCTCCCCAGTCGGTGTAGGCACCACAGGAACATTTTCCCGCGCTGCGCTACTTTCCGGTTCGGAAGGGGTGACTATCACCTCATCAAGTTCCACTTTCCTCCCACTCAATTCTTTCGAGAGAAACTCCTTCTCCAGAAAGGACCCGTTCTTGGCAACGAAGATCTTGCCTTCGGATCTGAGGTAGAAGGTATACCCAATAGTTTCCTTAGGGTATCCTATGAAGACGCATTTTTCCGACTTGGGTTCGAGCTTTTCAGGTTGAAGTTTCTTGACATAAGCATCGCATCCCCAAACTTTTAGAAACGACAGCTTAGGTTTCTTCCCAAACCATAATTCATACGGTGTCGTCTCAACGGATTTCGACGGAGCCCTATTTAAAGTGAATGCGGCAGTCTCTAAAGCATAACCCCAAAATGAGAGCGGTAAATCGGTAAGAGACATCATAGATCGCACCATATCCAATAGAGTGCGATTACGACGTTCGGACACACCATTTCTCTGAGGTGTTCCAGGCGGCGTGAGTTGTGAAACTATTCCACATTTCCTTAAGTGTGCACCAAACTCGTGACTTAAATATTCTCCACCACGATCTGATCGTAAGAATTTTATTTTCCTGTCACGTTGATTCTCAACCTCACTCTGAAATTCCTTGAACTTTTCAAAGGTTTCAGACTTGTGTTTCATTAGGTAGACATACCCATATCTACTTAAGTCATCAGTAAGAGTGAGAACATAACGATATCCTCCGCGAGCCTCAACACTCATTGGACCGCACACATCGGTATGTATGATTTCCAATAAGTTGGTTGCTCGCTCCATTGTTCCGGAGAACGGAGTCTTGGTCATCTTACCCATGGGCATGGTTCGCACGTGTCAAATGATTCGTAATCAAGAGACTCCAAAAGTCCATCTGCATGGAGTTTCTTCATGCGCTTGACACCAATGTGACCAAGGCGGCAGTGCCACAAGTATGTGGGACTATCGTTATCAACTTTACATCTTTTGGTATTCATACTATGAACATGTGTAACATCACGTTCGAGATTCATCAAAAATAAACCATTGACCAGCGGGGCATGACCATAAAACATATCTCTCAAATAAATAGAACAACCATTATTCTCGGATTTAAATGAGTAGCCATCTCGGATTAAACGAGATCCAGATACAATGTTCATGCTCAAAGCTGGCACTAAATAACAATTATTGAGGTTTAAAACTAATCCCGTGGGTAGATGCAGAGGTAGCGTGCCGACGGCGATCACATCGACCTTGGAACCATTCCCGACGCGCATCGTCACCTCGTCCTTTGCCAGTCTCCGTTTATTCCGTAGTTCCTGTTTTGAGTTACAAATATGAGCAACCGCACCGGTATCAAATACCCAGGAGCTACTACGAGTACTGGTAAGGTACACATCAATTACATGTATATCACATATACCTTTGGTGTTGCCGGCCTTCTTCTTGTCCGCTAAGTATTTGGGGCAGTTCCGCTTCCAGTGACCACTTCCCTTGCAATAAAAGCACTCAGTCTCGGGCTTGGGTCCATTCTTTGACTTCTTCCCAGTAACTGGTTTACCGGGCGCGGCAACTCCCTTGTCGTCCTTCTTGAAGTTCTTCTTACCCTTGCCCTTCTTGAACTTAGTGGTTTTATTCACCATTAACACTTGATGTTCTTTTCTGATCTCTACCTCTGCTGATTTCAGCATTGAATATACCTCCGGAATGGTCTTTTCCATCCCCTGCATATTGTAGTTCATCACAAAGCTCTTGAAGCTTGGTGGAAGCGACTGAAGGATTCTGTCAATGACCGCGTCATCCGGGAGATTAACTCCCAGCTGAGTCAAGCGGTTGTGCAACCCAGACATTCTGAGTATGTGTTCACTAACAGAACTGTTCTCCTCCATTTTATAGCTGAAGAACTTGTCGGAGACATCATATCTCTCGACCCGGGCATGAGCTTGAAAAACTAATTTCAGCTCCTCGAACATCTCATATGCTCCATGTTTCTCAAAACGCTTTTGGAGACCCGGTTCTAGGCTGTAAAGCATGCCGCACTGAACGAGGGAGTAATCATCAGCACGTGATTGCCAAGCGTTCATAACGTCTTGGTTCTGTGGGATTGGTGCATCACCTAGCGGTGCTTCTAAGACATAATCTTTCTTGGCTACTATGAGGATGAGCCTCAGGTTCCGGACCCAGTCCGTATAGTTGCTGCCATCATCTTTCAGCTTGGTTTTCTCTAGGAACGCGTTGAAATTGAGGACAACGTTGGCCATTAGATCTACAAGACATAGTGTAAAGATTTTAGACTAAGTTCATGATAATTGAGTTCATCTAATCAAATTATTTAATGAACTCCCACTCAGATAGACATCCCTCTAGTCATCTAAGTGAAACATGATCCGAGTTTAACTAGGCCGTGTCCGATCATCACGTGAGACGGACTAGTCAAGATCGGTGAACATCTCCATGTTGATCGTATCTTCTATACGACTCATGCTCGACCTTTCGGTCCTCCGTGTTCCGAGGCCATGTCTGTACATGCTAGGCTCGTCAAGTCAACCTAAGTGTATTGCGTGTGTTCCGAGGCCATGTCTGTACATGCTAGGCTCGTCAACACCCGTTGTATTCGAACGTTAGAATCTATCACACCCGATCATCACGTGGTGCTTCGAAACAACGAACCTTCGCAACGGTGCACAGTTAGGGTGAACACTTTCTTGAAATTATTATAAGGGATCATCTTACTTACTACCGTCGTTCTAAGCAAATAAGATGCATAAACATGATAAACATCACATGCAATCAAATAGTGACATGATATGGCCAATATCATCATGCTCCTTTGATCTCCATCTTCGGGGCACCATGATCATCTTCGTCACCGGCATGACACCATGATCTCCATCATCATGATCTCCATCATTGTGTCTTCATGAAGTCGTCACGCCAACGATTACTTCTACTTACATGGCTAACTCGTTTAGCAATAAAGTAAAGTAAATTACATGGCGTTATTCAATGACACGCAGGTCATGCAAAATAATAAAGATAACTCCTATGGCTCCTGCCGGTTGTCATACTCATCGACATGCAAGTCGTGATTCCTATTACAAGAATATGATCAATCTCATACATCTCATATATCATTCATCACATCTTCTGGCCATATCACATCACATAGCACTTGCTGCAAAAACAAGTTAGACGTCCTCTAATTGTTGTTGCAAGTTTTTACGTGGTTTGTAGGTTTGTAGCAAGAACGTTTTCTTACCTACGTATGACCACAACGTGATTTGCCAATTTCTATTTACCCTTCATAAGGACCCTTTTCATCGAATCCGTTCCGACTAAAGTAGGAGAGACAGACACCCGCTAGCCACCTTATGCATCTAGTGCATGTCAGTCGGTGGAACCTGTCTCACGTAAGCGTACGTGTAAGGTCGGTCCGGGCCGCTTCATCCTACAATGCCGCCGAAACAAGAAAAGACTAGTAGCGGCAAGAAGAATTGGCAAACTCAACGCCCACAACTGCTTTGTGTTCTACTCGTGCATAGTAACTACGCATAGGCCTGGCTCATGATGCCACTGTTGGGAATCGTAGCATAATTTTAAAATTTTCCTACGCTCACCAAGATGCATCTATGGAGTCTACTAGCAACGAGGGGAAAGGAGTGCATCTACATACCCTTGTAGATCGCGAGCGGAAGCGTTCCAATGAACGTGGATGACGGAGTCGTACTCGCCGTGATCCAAATCACCGATGACCGAGTGCCGAACGGACGGCACCTCCGCGTTCAACACACGTACGGTGCAGCGACGTCTCCTCCTTCTTGATCCAGCAAGGGGGAGGGAGAGGTTGATGGATATCCAGCAGCACGACGGCGTGGTGGTGGATGTAGCGGGTCTCGGCAGGGCTTCGCCGAGCTTCTGCGAGACGGAGAGGTGTAACAGGGGAGAGGGAGGCGCCCAAGGCTGTAGGTTCTGCCCTCCCTCCCCCCCTTTATATAGGCCCCCTGGGAGGGGGGGCGGCCAAAGCCCATCTAGGGCAAGGGGCGGCGGCCAGGGGGGTGCCTTGCCCCCCAAGGCAAGTGGGAAACCCCCCCCCCCAACCCTAGGGTTTGCAACCCTAGGCGCAGGGGGGAAGGCCCATGGGGGGGCGCCCAGCCCACTAGGGGCTGGCTCCCTTCCCACTTCAGCCCACGGGCCCTCCGGGATAGGTGGCCCCACCCAGTGGACCCCCGGGACCCTTCCGGTGGTCCCGGTACAATACCGGTAACCCCCGAAACATTCCCGGTGGCCGAAACTTGACTTCCTATATATAATTCTTCACCTCCGGACCATTCCGGAACCTCTCGTGACGTCCGGATCTCATCCGGGACTCCGAACAACTTTCGGGTTTCCGCATACACATATCTCTACAACCCTAGCGTCACCGAACCTTAAGTGTGTAGACCCTACGGGTTCGGGAGACATGCAGACATGACCGAGACGCCTCTCCGGTCAATAACCAACAGCGGGATCTGGATACCCATGTTGGCTCCCACATGTTCCATGATGATCTCATCGGATGAACCACGGTGTCGAGGATTCAATCAATCCCGTATGCAATTCCCTTTGTCAATCGGTATGTTACTTGCCCGAGATTCGATCGTCGGTATCCCAATACCTTGTTCAATCTCGTTACCGGCAAGTCTCTTTACTCGTACCGCAATGCATGATCCCGTGACTAACGCCTTAGTCACATAGAGCTCATTATGATGATGCATTACTGAGTGGGCCCAGAGATACCTCTCCGTCACACGGAGTGACAAATCCCAGTCTCGATCCGTGCCAACCCAACAGACACTTTCGGAGATACCCGTAGTGCACCTTTATAGTCACCCAGTTACGTTGTGACGTTTGGCACACCCAAAGCACTCCTACGGTATCCGGGAGTTGCACGATCTCATGGTCTAAGGAAAAGATACTTGACATTGGAAAAGCTCTAGCAAACGAAACTACACGATCTTTTATGCTATGCTTAGGATTGTGTCCTGTCCATCACATCATTCTCCTAATGATGTAATCCCGTTATCAATGACATCCAATGTCCATAGTCAGGAAACCATGACTATCTGTTGATCAACGAGCTAGTCAACTAGAGGCTTACTAGGGACACGTTGTGGTCTATGTATTCACACATGTATTACGATTTCCGGACAATACAATTATAGCATGAACAATAGACAATTACCATGAACAAAGAAATATAATAATAACCATTTATTATTGCCTCTAGGGCATATTTCCAACATATCTTGCCTTCGGATCTGTGATAGAAAGGTGTACCCAACAGTCTCCTTTGGGTATCCTATGAAGACACATTTCTCTGATTTGGGTTCGAGCTTATCAGGTTGAAGCTTTTCCACATAAGCATCGCAGCCCCAAACTTTAAGAAACGACATCTTAGGTTTGTTGCCAAACCACAGTTCATATGGTGTCATTTCAACGGATTTAGATGGTGCCCTATTTAACGTGAATGCAGCTGTCTCTAAAGCATAACCCCAAAATGATAGTGGTAAATCGGTGAGAGACATCACCATATCCAATAAAGTACGGTTACGACGTTCGGACACACCATTTACGCTGTGGTGTTCCAGGTGGCGTGAGTTGTGAAACTATTCCACATTGTTTTAAATGAAGACCAAACTCATAACTTAAATATTCTCCTCCACGATCAGATCGTAGAAACTTTATTTTCTTGTTACGATTATTTTCCACTTCACTCTGAAATTCTTTGAACTTTTCAAATGTTTCAGACTTATGCTTCATTAAGTAGATATACCCATATCTGCTCAAATCATGTGTGAAGGTCAGAAAATAACGATACCCGCCGCGAGCCTCAACACTCATCGGACCACATACATCAGTATGTATTATTTCCAATAAGTTAGTTACTCGCTCCATTGTTCCGGAGGACGGAGTCTTAGTCATCTTGCCCATGAGGCATGGTTCGCAAGCATCAAGTGATTCCAAAAGCCCATCAGCATGGAGTTTCTTCATGCGCTTTACACCAATATGACCTAAATAGCAGTGCCACAAATAAGTTGCACTATCATTATTAACTTTGCATCTTTTGGCTTCAATATTATGAACATGTGTATCACTACAATCAAGATTCAACAAAACAGACCACTCATCAAGGGTGCATGACCATAAAAGATATTACTCATATAAATAGAACAACCATTATTCTCTGATTTAAATGAATAACCGTCTCGCATCAAACAAGACCTAGATATAATGTTCATGCTCAACGCTGGCACCAAATAACAATTATTCAGGTCTAAAACTAATCCTGAAGGTAGATGTAGAGGTAGTGTGCCGACGGCGATCACATCGACTTTGGAACCATTTCCCACGCGCATCGTCACCTCGTCCTTAGCCAATCTTCGTTTAATCCGTAGCCCCTGTTTCAAGTTGCAAATATGAGCAACAGAACCAGTATCAAATACCCAGGCGCTACTACGAGCATTAGTAAGGTACACATCAATAACATGTATATCAAATATACCTTTCACTTTGCCATCCTTCTTATCCGCCAAATACTTGGGGCAGTTCCGCTTCCAGTGACCAGTCCCTTTGTAGTAGAAGCACTCAGTTTCAGGTTTAGGTCCAGACTTGGGCTTCTTCCCTTGAGCAGCAACTTGCTTGATGTTCTTCTTGAAGTTCCCCTTCTTCCCTTTGCCCTTTTTCTTGAAACTGGAGGTCTTGTTAACCATCAACACTTGATGCTCCTTGTTGATTTCTACCTCTGCAGCCTTTAGCATCGCGAAGAGCTCGGGAATTGTCTTTTCCATCCCTTGCATATTATAGTTCATCACGAAGCCTTTATAGCTTGGTGGCAGTGATTGAAGAACTCTGTCAATGACACTATCATTAGGAAGATTAACTCCCAGCTGAGTCAAGTGGTTATGATACCCAGACATTTTGAGTATATGTTCACTGACAGAACTATTCTCCTCCATCTTGCAGCTATAGAACTTGTTGGAGACTTCATATCTCTTAACTCAGGTACTTGCTTGAAATATTAACTTCAACTCCTGGAACATCTCATATGCTCCATGACGTTCAAAACATCTTTGAAGTCCCGATTCTAAGCCGTAAAGCATGGCACACTGAACTATCGAGTAGTCATCAGCTTTGCTCTGCCAGAGGTTCATAACGTCCGCAGTTGCTCCTGCAGCTGGCCTTGCATCCAGCGGTGCTTCCAGGACGTAATTCTTCTGTGTAGCAATGAGAATAATCCTCAAGTTACGGACCCAGTCCGTGTAGTTTCTACCATCATCTTTCAATTTAGCTTTCTCTAGGAACGCATTAAAATTCAAAGGAACTGTAGCACGGGCCATTGATCTACAACAACATAGACATGCAAAAACTATTAGGTACTAAGTTCATGATAAATTTAATTTCAATTAATCATATTACTAAAGAACTCCCACTTAGATAGACATCCCTCTAGTCATCTAAATGATCACGTGATCCATATCAACTAAACCATGTCCGATCATCACGTGTGATGGAGTAGTTTTCAATAGTGAACATCACTATGTTGATCATATCTACTATATGATTCACGTTCGACCTTTCGGTCTCAGTGTTCCGAGGCCATATCTGCATATGCTAGGCTCGTCAAGTTTAACCCGTGCACGTGCAAAACTGGCTTGCACCCGTTGTATGTGAACGTAGAGCTTATCACACCCAATCATCACGTGGTGTCTCGGCATGACGAACTGTAGCAATGGTGCATACTCAGGGAGAACACTTATACCTTGAAATTTAGTGAGAGATCATCTTATAATGCTACCGCCGTACTAAGCAAAATAAGATGCATAAAAGATAAACATTACATGCAATCAAAATATGTGACATGATATGGCCATGATCATCTTGTGCCTTTGATCTCCATGTCCAAAGCACCGTCATGATCTCCATCGTCACCGGCTTGACACCTTGATCTCCATCGTAGCGTCATTGTCGTCTCTCCAACTATTGCTTCTACGACTATCGCTACCGCTTAGTGATAAAGTAAAGCAATTACATGGCGATTGCATTTCATACAATAAAGCGACAACCATAAGGCTCCTGCCAGTTGCCGATAACTTCTACAAAACATGATCATCTCATACAATAATTTATATCTCATCACGTCTTGACCATATCACATCAGAACATGCCCTGCAAAAGCAAGTTAGACGCCCTCTACTTTGTTGTTGCAAGTTTTACGTGGCTGCTACGGGCTTCTAGCAAGAACCGTTCTTACCTATGCATCAAAACCACAACGATTTTTCGTCAAGTGTGATGTTTTAACCTTCAACAGGGATCGGTGTAGTCAAACTCGATTCAACTAAAGTTCGAGAAATAGACACCCGCCAGCCATCTGTGTGCGAAGCACGTCGGTAGAATCAGTCTCATGAACGCGGTCATGTAATGTCGGTCCGGGCCGCTCCATCCAACAATATCGCCGAATCAAAATAAGACATTGGTGGTAAGCAGTATGCCTATTATCGCCCACAACTCTTTGTGTTCTACTCGTGCATATATCATCTATGCATAGACATGGCTCGAATGCCACTGTTGGGAACGCGGTATTTCAAAAATATTCCTATGATCACGCAAGATCTATCTAGGAGATGCATAGCAATGAGAGGGGAGAGTGAGTCCCCATACCCTCGTAGACCGAAAGCGGAAGCGTTTAGTAATGCGGTTGATGTAGTCGAACGTCTTCACGATCCAACCGATCCAAGTACCGAACGTACGGCACCTCCGTGTTCAGCACACATTCAGCACGATGCCGTCCCTCAAGCTCTTGATCCAGTAGAGGGTCGAGGGAGAGTTCCGTCAGCATGACGGTGTGGCGACAGTGTTGGTGATGTGATCCGCGCAGGGCTTCACCTAAGCACTACGACAATATGACCGAGGTGGTATACTGTGGAGGGGGGCAACGCACACGGCTAAGAAACAATTGTTGTGCCTTTGGGGTGCCCCCTGGCCACGTATATAAAGGAGGGGGAAGAGAGGCCAGCGGCCAAGAGGGGCGCACCATGGGGGGAGTCCTACTTGGACTCCTAGTCCAAGTAGGATTCACCCCCCCCTTTCCTTTCTTCCACCGGATAGAATAGGAAGGAGAGGGAAAGGGAAGGGGGGCGCCGCCCCTCCTCCTTGTCCTATTCGGACTCCCAAGGAGGGGGGCACGTGGCCACCCCTCGCGAGCTTCCATCTCTCTCCCTTAGGCCCATGTTGGCCCAACACTTCCCCGGGGGGTTCCGGTAACCCCTCGGTACTCCGGAAAAATACACGAATCACTCGGAACCATTCCGATGTCCGAATACTACCTTCCAATATATGAATCTTTACCTCTCGACCATTTCGAGACTCCTCGTCATGTCAGTGATCTCATCCGGGACTCCGAACAAACTTCGGTCACCAAAACACATAACTCATAATACAAGTCGTTATTGAACGTTAAGCGTGCGGACCCTACGGGTTTGAGAACTATGTAGACATGACCGAGACACATCTCCGGTCAATAACCAATAGCGGAACCTGGATGCTCATATTGGCTCCTACATATTCTACGAAGATCTTTATCGGTCAAACCGCATAACAACATACATCATTCCCTTTGTCATCGGTATGTTACTTGCCCGAGATTTGATCGTCGGTATCCTCATACCTAGTTCAATCTCGTTACCGGAAAGTCTCTTTACTCGTTCCGTAATGCATCATCCCGCAACTAACTCATTAGTCACATTGCTTGCAAGGCTTATAGTGATGTGCATTACCGAGAGGGCCCAGAGATACCTCTCCGATACTCGGAGTGACAAATCCTAATCTCGATCTATGCCAACTCAACAAACACCATCGGAGACACCTGTAGGGCATCTTTATAATCACCTAGTTACGTTGTGACGTTTGATAGCCCACAAAGTGTTCCTCTGGTATTCGGGAGTTGCATAATCTCATAGTTAGAGGAATATGTATAAGTCATGAAGAAAGCAATAGCAATAAAACTAAACGATCATTATGCTAAGCTAATGGATGGGTCTTGTCCATCACATCATTCTCTAATGATGTGATCCCGTTGATCAAATGACAACACATGTCTATGGTAAGGAAACTTAACCATCTTTGATTAACGAGCTAGTCAAGTAGATGCATACCAGGGACACTCTGTTTGTCTATGTATTCACACATGTACTAAGTTTCCGTTTAATCCAATTCTAGTGTGAATAATAAACATTTATCATGATATAAGGAAATATAAATAAAAACTTTATTATTGCTTCTAGGGCATATTTCCTTCAAATTAACCACGCCCAATTTTGCCGCCGGAGCACCTGCCCACTCGAGTCGCGAGAAGTACCGCGCTAGAGTTTGATCGGACGGCCGAAACGACAAAAAACTACGGCCGTGAATGGTGATGGTCTGAGAGGGCTCGAAGAGTGCACAGTTGTAATGTCTCTAAATGGTTTTTTTGGTGCAAAAACATCTTACCTTCTCCCTTGGCTAAACTCTGATTTGTGATAGTTGCTTCTGCACGATCTCTTCTCTATAGTTTAGTTCGGCTATTTTGGCTTCCACGTTTTCCTTCTATGATGGTCCCATCTGGTGGGCTCCAAGTGAAGATTTTTTTTACTCCACACTTTAGCTATGTAGGGTGCCCTACCTCCCCCCACCCCAGCCCCCCGAGCTTACGCTTTACCACTGAAACTAAGCTGACTTGTTCCTACTCCTTCCAAACCCTTTCCAACATGGGGAAAGATTCTTTATGACTCTCCCACATCATCTAAAATTTGCCCGCCTTGTCTAATTGAGTGCTACTAGTCCGCGCAAAGCATGTCCGAAGGCAAGCAAACACACAGGTCGGGATCCTCACGCGCATACTCGGCCGACCCACTTTGTTCATTTTATTCACTCTCGACTATTTCAGAATATGGCCGACAAACTTTTACAAGTTGGTTATTCTTTTCCCAAAACGGGCCACCGCCGAAATTACAAAAAAAGTAACAATTTAAAAATGTTTCAGAATTGACAAAAAAAATAATTTTTAGGCTCTAAGTTATTATAAATGTCCCAAAATTTAAAAAATGTTCAAGGACTATAAAAATTGAATTGATTTTTTCTTCAAATTTCCAAAAAAACCATGAAGTTAAAACATTCAGATATTATTAAAAAAATCTTTGCAAATTTTAAAATATGTTTTGAATTTCAATGTTCCCACGTTTCAATTTTTTGCCTATTTAAAAACCTTTAACAAAGTTAAACTGTTTACATGAAATTAAAAAATGTTCTCGAATTTTTGAAAATATCCACGAATTCAAAGATTATTCTCAAATTAACAATTAAATTTTAATAACGTTCTGAATTAAAAAAGGAATTTTAAAATGTTTGTGAATTTAAAAGTGACAAAAACAAAATAAAAAATCAAACCAAAAGAAACACAAAAAAGGGTCCATTGACGGTTACAGAACCTTTCCGAAACAGGTGGGGAAAAGAGGCAAAACCTAAACGGCGCCTTAAGCGTTCGTTTAAGGTATATATGCAATCGGGCGCACACCCTCCTGCCGCACTGGGCCGGCCCATCCTATCTTTGTTTTTCTGTTCTCAAAAGGAAAACAGGAAAGCACGAGGAGCATGATTCAAACCTCCTTCGTGCGCTAGCTACAATAGTCAACTAGGCAACCACCCCCATTGTGATTCAGTAACATCGTTTCACTCTTTTCTTTCTTTTCTTCTTTCTTTTCCTTTTTTCTTGGTCGGTTTTTCTTTTTCCTTTTTTTCATTTCTAAAAGTGCGTGAACTTTTTTTGTAACATTCGATGACTTTTTTTAATCCGATGAACTTATTTCAAGTTTGATGAACATTTTTCAAATTTGATGAACTTTTATTCAAACTCGATGAACTTTCTTCAAATTCGATGAACTTTATGTCAAATCCATGAACTATTTTTAAAATTGATGAACTTTGTTCTCATTTGATGAATTTTTGTCAAACTCGATGAATTTTTTCAAATTTGATAAACTTTATTTCAAACTCGATTAACCTTTTCAACTCAGTGAACTTTTTTATAATTCATTGAACTTTTTTTCAAATTCATGAACTTTTTTCAAAATCGATGAACTTTTTTTCGTTTTTTATGAACTTTTTTCAAATTTGACGAACTTTTCTCAAATTCAACCACCGAGATTTTTTTCCCAAAAAAGTTTGTGAACAATTTTCAAAATCGATGATTTTTTTCAAATTCATGTACTTTTTCCAAATTAGTGTACCTTTTCCAATTTCATGTAGTTTTGAATTTATTGAAGTTTTGAATCCAGACACTTTTTCATAATCATGACTTTTATTTTAATGCACGAACTTTTTTGAAATCTATGAACTTTCAATTTTTTGTTTACATTAAAAACATATTTTCCAAAAATGTTTTGAAATAATTCAAGAATCAAGGCGATACAGTAGACGGTATAACTGTGCAATAAATTACGCGGCTACTATGCTCTTAAATTGTTCGCCCAGTAATTAGTCACTAGTACCTAGTTGCTGTGGTGGTTAGCAATACTCGAACGATTCGATATAATCGTGGCGCGAGATCGATCCCCCGGAGAACGAAGTTTTGCTGGGCCAGCCCAAATAGCTCCACCTTCGAGCGCTAGTAATCAAAACCGTCGCTGAGAGCGCCCGTTAGGAGCTCCCGGGAAAAGACATGGGAAAATGCCGCCTTATGGGCTGTCCAGTTGGAACTTTGTTTTTCAGGCAATGTCCAGTTGCGCCAGGGCTATATATATGTCGCATGTACCGAGTCCTAATACGGGTCTAGCGGGCCAGCCCAGTAACACAGATTGTTCGCTCTGTGCTGTAATTCGTTCGGGTCTGGTTTTCCACGGGTCTTTTTTTCTTTTTATTATTTTTTCTTTGGTCTTAATTGTTTTTTAATCTATTTTCTTTGGTTTTATTCGTCATATTTCTTTTGTTTTCTCATTTGTATTTTTTATTTTTCTTTCTTCCGTTATTACACTTTGGTTTTCTTTTATTTGTTTTTTTGTTTCTTCGATTTCATTTTTTTTCTTTTCTTTCTGGTTCTTCGTAGGTCTGTATCGTTTTGTATTTTTTAACACATGTTTACTTTTTTCTCAGTACACAATGTACATTTTTAAAAGCACACATGAAATATTTTTGGTACCCATTGGACATTTTTCAAATACATGATGTACATGTTTTAAATACATGCTTTCAACACTTTTTCGAATGCATGTTAGAAATATATATTTTCTAAACTACGCAAATATTTGTTTGCATTGTATAACCTTTTCAAAAAAAATCACGAAATTTTTCTGGAAATACATGATTACTTCTTTAAAATGTCCGTGGACGATTTCTAGATTACCTTTTTTAGCTTAAACAAACAATTATTTTACATTGTAGTATTTAAAAACATGTCATGATTTATTTTTGAAACACAGGAATATTTTCAATAAAACGTCATGTATATTTTTTAATGGTATGAAATTCTTTCATTTATGTTGCAAAAATACATTTTATACACAAATTTTTGAAATTTGCATGAATTTTTGAAACACGGAAACTTTTTTTATATTGCCACGGGGATGTTTTTTTAATTTATCATCATTTTTTATAATTGTGCTAGCAATTTTTTATACTAGGTTAATAATTTTCCAAATTCTAGTTTTAAATTTCCTTCAGCAAATTTAATTTTCTAAACTATATGCATTTAGAATATAAATAGAAGAGGAAGAAAAACATTTCAGTGACGTCAGAATGATGTCAGCCTGACGAGCCACATCCTACTAGATATGCCCACCACCTCACCCTTTAGGCGAGGCAGTGGTGTGCCTGGCATTAAGCGACACATAGCCGCGCCCATCCAGTTGGTACTTGGGAGGGAATGCCCTCACCAGGATCGCCGTTATAAGATGTCTTGGCCCACTAGAAACCCTGTTCAGTCGATAGGCTGAACACACTCTGTAAGATGGCCCGTGAACAATCACACCAAGGCGTTTTAATTCAATAGCTCCTCTGGGGATGGACACCTGCTTGGCAGCGCCTTAAGCGTCAGGTAGAGGAGCTAGCGCTCATGAGCCCTCACTCTATGGGCCGGCCTAAAAACAAGGCGAGTGCTCGCTCGCGACATGTCGGTTCTCCCTGTTCAGTGGTCGCTCGATTCGGCAATGAACCAGTTGGTCGTTGGTCGTTGACCGTTGACTTTTCGAGAAAATGCAAAAATAAAATAAAGATAGGAATTCAAAAAAAGTTCAAAAACTTGAAATAATTCAGAATTTGAAACAAAACTCAAACTCAAAAATGTTCATAAATTCGAATAAATTTCACATATTGTAAAAAAAATCATGCTTTTAGAAAATATTCGTGGAATTGAAAAAAATTCATGGATTTGAAAAAAGTTTAAAAATTGGAGAAGTTCACGCATTCAGAAAATATTCGTTGGGTCTGCGCATTTGAAAATTTTGATGGATTTTAAATAGTTTAATGAATTTGAAAAAAGTTCACACAATTGGGGCAAATTGTGAAACAAAGAGAATGAAAAATGAAAAAAACGAAATAAAGAACAAAAAAAAGTCAGATGGAAAATCAAAAAATCCTATCGCACCAAAACTGGCTGGAAGCTTCTAGAAGCTTCACAAAACTGGCTGGCAATGTTTAAGGAAAAAACAAAAAGCAACTTGGCCTGTTGTGATGTGTGCGATGTCCAGAAGTAAATAAGAAATCTAATGGGCCGAGCCCAAGATGGAGGGATGGTGTGTGCCACTTTCCAGAAATGCCAATAACTGGCACTAAGGGCGCCAAATACGATCTGGGGTGGTGATGCTAGTAGTGCTTCTATACAACGCTTGTCGCGCCGCAAACTCCAACTGCTGCCCATGCGGGCGCGTCGTTGGCCAGCCCAGCTATACCTTCACACGCTCGCTCGCCCCAGAACGCTCACTCGCTCGCCAGGTTCAACCGTTGGACCAGTTGACAATTGACCGATCACTCGCTCGCCTGGTTACTTTTAGAGAAAGTTCAAGAATTATTTAATAAAACTAAACAAATGTTTGTGAGTTTAAAAAATGCACAAATTTTTAAGAGTTTGTAGCTTCAAAAAAATCACCATTTTTTTAAGAATACGTATGAACTCAAAAAGAGTTCCTGAATTTTAAAAATATTAATGAACTCAAAAAAAGTGCGTGTATTCGAAAAATGGGATTTTTTTTAAAATCACGGCTTCAAAAATATTTTTGCAGTAAATGAACTAAGTTCACAAATTTGACAAAAGTTCATGAATTCAAGAAATGTGCACAAACTCAAATAAAAAACGAATTTGAAAAAGGTCACAGCTTCAAAAAAATGTTCATGAATTTGAAAATGGTTTATGGATTTGAAAAGGTTCATGAATTTAGAAAAAGTTCGTGAAGTTGAAAAATGTTTGCGATTGAAGGAAAAGAATACAAAAAGGGAAATGAAAAAAAAGGAATAAGAAAAAGAAAAGTAAATAACGGAAAGAACGAAAAGATAAATGAGCCAAACAAAACAAAAAATACCAGGTGGGGAAGCAGCTAGGAGCTTCCAAAAATAAAATAAAAAAGCAACCGCGCTCATGAAAACCTGGTTCGCGTTGTGTTTCTTTTTTTTAGTGTTATGGTGTACAACTAACGAAGGAAAAACATAAATGGGCCATGCCCATGAGTGAGGTGTGGGATTTCAAACTACGACCAAGATGCCCTATGTCAGCAAATACACCGAAGATGGTTTTAGATTTAATCTGTTCGCACATGGAAGAATGACCAGCTGACCGAACACTTCCTACCTTTCGATGTTGAAATAATAAAGCAAATTCCCATCATCTATGGTGTTCAACCGGACTTCTGGGCTTGACACTATGATAAGACCGGTTCTCTGTTCGGTCGTGTTATAAACTGCCTGCGGAGACACAACCGCAACGAGAGGCATGGCTCAGTGGAGAACCTGAAAACTCATGTGTAGAGGAGGAGTGGAGTTGGAACAAGCTTTGGCAAGTAAAGGCACCCCCCAAGCTCAGGACTTTGGCGTGGCGGCTGCCATGAGCTTCGTTGCCGACCAGGATAGAAAGAGCGATGAGGCACATGGCGACTTCTGTCGTGTGTTCGGTCTGCAATGAAGGTATTGACTCGTGGAGACATTCCCTATTTGAGTGCAACATGGCGAAGAGTGTCTGGTCTTTGAGAGATGCTGATGCTATCTTACCGCTCTACGAAGACGAGACAACAGACCCTAAGTTGCGGTTGTTTTCTCTTTGCAAGACCCTGACACAACAGTAGTTCATTGAGGTCCTCGTCACTTTGTGGGCGATCTGGTATGCGCGACGGCTGTTATACATGAATGGGAATACCAGAGTACCCTTTCCACCCACCTGTTCATCATGTGATACTTGGAGGAGATCAATGTCGAACGCTCACCGACTTGTCCTAAGGGTTTAGTCTTCAGGGGGGCTGGTCGGTGGACCCCGCCACCGAGTGGTTTCTGCAAAATAAATGTTGACGCGGCTGTAGCAAAAGCATCGAGTAGAGGAGCGGTTAGTGCTGTTTGTCGCGACGATCAGGGTGTCTTTCAGGGCGCTTCGTTGGTGATTTTTGAGGGCATCACAGAACCAGAGACGTTGAAGGCGTGGCATGTAGAGAAGCACTAGCGCTTGGCCATGATCTGCACTTAGAGAAACTTCAGATATCACTTGTCTGAGAGGCATCAGAGAGCTCTGCAGGCGACAACAACTCCAGCGTCCATTGTATGATCATGAAGGATATCAAGGAACGGAAAACTTCTTTTTCGGCATGTGATATATGCTGTGAACGGAGTGGGTGTAAATGTGTAATAAGGAGGCTCGCAATTTAGCGAGATTGGCTACGTCCTTAGAGGTGGGGCACCATGTGTGGCTCACTACAGCTCCTGCAAATCTTTGTCTACCTTTGAAAGAAACGGCGTTCATCTCAAAAGAAAAAGGAATTGGCAGTTTCTATTTTTTTTAAATGTGGTGATGCGCCGAAAAACTCGACTTCTGTCTCCTCACGCAGAAGTCCCTAGTCCCAAATTCTTTCCATAATCGCCACCGCAAAGTTCTCAGCATTTAAAAAGAATGCATGCCTTCTTTCATGCAAAAAATAAATAAATGAAGTTGACCATTTCGTTGAGAAGAAGTGATCAACAGGTCCAAACACATTTGCAAGGCCGTACTTCCAATCTCCAGTCCAGTCTCAGACTTTCAGGAAGTACATTTGCAAGGTCATTGCAGAATCGCCTTCTCTCCTCGGACAGTGCAGGGAGCAGGTATGCTCACTAGTAGTAAGAATCAACACGATCAGCAGCGACAGAAATAACCACACAGGTTTCCTCAACAACAACAAAAGGTCAGAAAATTGAGCCAAGAACTTGTTCCACAAAAACGCAAAAAGCTTATATACATCTGAATTTCACAAGGAGCAATCCTGTTCCGATCTACATCAACACACACGCACACTGAGGAGCTGCACATCTGCAGCTTATATATACACGGCAAATGACACCATATATACACATGCCAGTAGCAGGGTCGAGGTCCAGAATCAAAGTGGGACAAAATGAACGATGTGATACCAAATAATATCTACAAATGTTGTCGTAGATTGGTTAATAAGAATGAATGTGTCTTCTACGACCCGCAGCGCAGCTGGTCTTGTTCAGCATTGGCCTTGCTTTGCAATGAGTAGAATTAGCCTTGAAACCTCCGGAAGGACAAACCCGTTCAGTGCTGCTTCAAAATTCCGCTGCTCCTCTTTTTGTTCTTTTTCCATTTTCTCATTTTTTTGGGTTTTGATGTCTTCCTTCATCGATAATGATACTGAGCAATAATATATACAACATAGCTAACGGAGATTCCAGATATCAGTTCTGGAGGGAAGAAAGCCACTGCTCTACAAAATTCTTTCCATCTGCCGAGCGGGAAAAGGAAAGAAGAGTGTCAGAAAAATATCAGAAGCTGTAATGATGAAATAAATAGAGTAACACTAAGACTATGCACATGAGTAAACATTGCTAGCAACTAAAACTCTTATAAGATAAATGAATTACGATGAAAGACCTTCCACACAATCCAAAACAATCGTTGATAATCAAAATGGCACAAGCAGACAATGAAGTGGCTTTATCATGTTCAAACACCAATCACTCTAGAACCAATAAAATGCAGGAGTTGACTGGAGTAAATGGTAAATCAGGAACATGGTAAGCAATTGCAGTACTATTATTCCGCAAAGACCGTATACTATCATTGTAACAAATACAGTGCTGTTGTTGAATTGACTAAATATAAGAGAACCAATAACAGGAAGCCATCAGCTCCCTGTGATGCGGGTGTAATAAAGTAATATGTTTGATGCCTTGTTTTTCTTGCGGGGGTATTTGATGCCTTGTTTGATTAACATAAATATACAAAACGTGATGCTGAAAGAAGAATAAAAGTTATAGAATCAATTCACAAGTCGAAGTAGCACATTTTGACACAGCAAGCTCAAACCTCAACTACAGCACACAAAGTGGCAGAAGCCAACCAAAGCAAGTGGTATGGCTACAAGTTTAACAACTGAAGAGGTCTAACAGAGTAAGTTATAGATTGCCAAATTTTGAAGAAAAAATTAGTCAACGGATTCTATCATACATCCATGCCTCTAGGGTTATCTGATGAAATAGTAAAGAGTTTTTAGTGATAAAACAACGGTATTAAGTATTGCATATCTACTGTTGAGCATAGGAATCTCAAACAAATATCTTCAAGCCCAAAGTACTAGTACTATAGAGCAAGCCACCAAACCCACCAATCAACAGCTCCAAACATGAAAATAGCATATGGCCAGTAGTAGTTCTGCCCCATAAATGCTAGTACAACAGCAAGAGACACGAAGAACGAATCTTATCGGCTTATCCTGTTATAGGCTGAGTTCTGCCAGCTTAACACAAGCTGAATTTATTCCCAAACCATCAATGGATAACTCATAACTGAAAAGGTGCCAGACTTGTCAAAAATTGACTTCACAAAGTGAACTTCTTGCTAGTAGTATATTATGAACAAGAGCAAATGATTCTTTTTAATATCACACAGGACTTGATGCTTTAATAAACTAATCAAACATGGCATGTTTTTTTCCCAATTCTCTCCGCAAATGTAAACACAAGAACTTGGTAGATCTTTTTGCAAACCACTCACCAGAGAGGCCGCCATCGGCGAGAGGGCCAGCGCCAAGGAAGCGTCCCTGGGGCATCGCGGGCTGCTCGGCGCGGCCGTGGCGGTAGCAGGGCACGAGGACGGCGAAGGAGGTCTCCTGGTCACCGTCCGTCTGCATCTCCGGCGCCTGCGGCTCCAGCCAGCCGATGGACCAGTCGGAGTCGTCGGACTCGGACCCGGAAAGGCACCCGCCGCCGTCGGACGGCACGATGACCATGTCGTACTCCCTGTCGATTCTGGGCTCCCCGCGACTGCGCCGCTGGTTCTTGACCCTCCTCGGCCGCGTGCGGCGGCCGGCGGCGGCACTGGAGAAGGCGATAGCGTCCGCCTCACGGAACCCGGAGGGGAACTCCGGGAAGGAGGCGCCCGTCAAGGCGATGCCGGGGAGCTCGTGGTTGCCAACTCGCGCGGCGTTACCCGGCCAGAGCCAGTGTGTGAATCGGCCGAGCCCCATGGCCATGGCCCCCAGAAAAATGCCTTGCTCCTTGCGAAGCTCCGGGATCGCTCCGATCAGATCAAAAATTTCGGCAAAATCAAAGGAAAACCGGTGTTCCCTGGATCTGCCAAGTAAAACAAACACCTCAGAAAAAAGAAAAGAAAACCCAATCTATTTCTTGAAACAGACACAATGGGTAACTTTTGGGCCACAGCAAAGCGTGGTAGCAAATAAAGGTGCCGCCTTTCGAAACTAAGCGCGGCGACCACAGAAAATCCGCTCCAATCGGGAAGGTTTCTTGTTCTAGTCCACTGATTCGCGACGACGAGAAGGGAGAAGCCCCATTAAAGGTAACCCGTCCAAAAAAAATCCAATCCAGGCGGTAAATCAGCAGGAACAACACTGGGGGGGGCGATGATCCAAAATCTTAGCACACGAAAACAGATCACCCAAAATTAAAAGGAAATTCTTGCCTGCTCGAAAACCGAGACCCGGCAAGACTCCAAACGCAACGAGAAGCGAAACCCCCGGCTCTCCAGGCTCTCGAGTCTCGTCGATCAGTCAATCGCTCCCCGTGCCCGGATCCAGATTGAGATTAATAAAGAAGTCTGCGACTAGGAGCAACCACCACTCCTCCGAGAGAGCGTGTGGCCACGGCACATATATAATCCGCTCGCCTGGCGACGGACGGCCCGGATGGCGCCCGGCACGACGTGTGAGTCGGATCCGGGCCGCCCGTCGTGTGGGCCAATCGCCGGGCACCGCGGCGGGATGACGTGTCGCGGGCGGGGGGTTCGTGAGGCGCAAGTTCTCGCTCTCGTGGGCTCCCCGGACACTTGTCGCCGGCTGGGGTTTTCCGTTTGGTCTCGCTTCGCGTCTTGGTGAATCTGCTCCACGGATGCATGTGGATGGGTTTCACGTCGCCATCGGGGAAAGCCGCGTGAATGTAACTGGTATGGTTACACGTACGTATTACTGTAGCGGAGACAAGTTCACGTTGAGGTCGTTGATTTGGTTAAGTAGACCTTGCTGCTTAGTGCATTTCTCGTGGACGGCCCAGGCAAGTGTGTAGCACATGTTGATGTGTGGCGTAATTCTATGAACTTCGTATGTCGGCACTCGGCAGCCCGATACTAATATCCGATTGAGGGTTGATGGTAATGTATTGAATTGTCCTTGGAGAGCATGGTCTTCCATATCATGCTTGAGAACCATGCGTGCAACCGTAAGCTCCAGTGCGCCGAATACATTTCTTTGAGGGGTAGAGCGTGTTTATAAAACAACGATGTTCTCTGAACGATGCAATCAAATAACTGTGGTAGCGTCTTGTTGATCTCCCCTCCAAGTTACGGTTTCTCTCGCGTGCTTACACGGCTAGAGCAGTGGCGGATCTAGGATCCCAGGCCGGGGAGGGGGGGGGGGGCTGGGACTAGGGCGTGAAGAAGCATTGTTTGTTAACTGCAGCATAGTGCGCACTGTAGCAGCATGGGGCCCTGGTCTTGAACCAATTCTGGCTCCGCCCCTGGGCTAGGGCGATCACCCCCTCCAAGCTTCGTTGATGAGCCTGCCGCTCAAGCAGCCAGTGGCGGAAGGGGATCCAGATGCCTCGGCTCCAACTAGTAGTGTAGGTTAGGTTTTTTTTCTCGTGGGAGCAGCGGTTAGGCGGATGGCGGCGCTTCATCTTTGAATTGGTCTTCCAAGCTCAAATCCTCCTCGAGTTCGTCAATTGGGATGGAGTCGACGAGGCTCCGACGTAGATTCTTGTCGTCTCCTTTGGGCGGCGAGGTTAGGATTTATTGACGTGTGTGCGTGACGACAATATCTGGTGTGAGACGCTTTAAATCAATTCAAGGGTTCAATGGAGACGATTGCAGCTCTGAGGTGCTGGTCCTTAGGGGCACATGTACGAAGACTTTTCGACTGTGGTCGAGAAAGTCAAGCCGGCTCCGGCAGGGGAGCGGCTCGTTCTGATGGGGCAATGGTTGTTCGGTGGTGCAAGGTCCTTGATGTAATTTTTATTATTTTTGGGATGTTTTTGTACATCTTATGAACCTTTATAATGTATTGCACTCCCTCTATAAACTATTATAAGACTGTTTAGATCACTGGTGCAGGGGCTTTGAGGTCCTTCTAACAAAAAAATGAACCCTCTTCGGACGAAAACAAAATTAATAAAAAAAGCTAAGCCCTCCCTTTATGACAGGGGCGGAGGAGACAGGGGATGTAATATTGGATTGATTGTTAGGATAACCTCGTTCAAGCTGCCTCATGAAGAAGTTATTCAGACTCAACAAGATGATGGATTTGCAATATGGACACGAGTCCAGTAAACAAGATATTCAGACTCGATAAGATGATGGATTTGCAATATAGACACAAGTCCAATACCTAACCGAGACATTTTGTGAAACAAGAACAACAATTGGCACATGTCATCAAGATATGCGTGATTTTGAAACCAGACTACCAGACATAGTCTTCGTTGTTCATCATCGTATCTGAAAAGAAGGCAGATATGACGGTTCTCCACGAGATTCGAAAGTTTGAAACCTTACCACTCAGGTCAAATAATATGTGTTTATGAACTTATGATGGTGCATTTATCTGCACCAACAATGAACTTTTATGCCAACCGGCCTTTTGTTATATGTTTATGTATTTTTGTTATATATGTTTGATTTCATATGTTATGAAATAACATTTGTCTATAACGGGAGCTAACTGATGAGTGATAATTTTACGCTCATCACACTGTAGTTTTAACCGAATAATCATGGAATTTCTGAGAAAATCACTATGATATTGCTACTAATGACTAATGGATGTGAGAGATCGCAAAATCCTTTGTTTATCTTGTTTCCACTAGAAAAGGGCCTAAACATGGAAGAAAATCATCACACACAAGGGAACATGAAGTTTGGTAGAAGAGAGAAGGTAATTGGAGCCGCACCAAAGTCAACAAAGCGCAAGACGAAGCTTGGTACGAGCACACGCACTTGTACCCACGCTTGTACTATTTATCGTCAGCTCTAGGAGGTCCACCTGACCAACTTCTATGAAGGGGGTGATGCCTAATTCTCAACAGGGAGAGCACCATCCGCGAAATGGAAAACCAGAACCATCTTCCAACCCTAGCCACCGCCATTTCACATCTCATCTCCTTAGCCGCCACCACCATCATCACCGCAGCCATCCATCTCCAGATTAGTCATACTTGTAATCGGTGTATCGCATCCGGCAACTATTGTAAGACATATATCAATCAATCATTAACCTTTATGTCGTCTTCAATGAGTTTACCTTGCCATCTGATTGCCATGTGTGAGTAATTCGGTAATGCAATGGGTTGAGGCAAGGCCTTGCAACCCGATTTATTTGTGTGAAGGATCATTGAACGACTTTATATATTTGACTTTATTTGTATGTGTTTGATTGCAATAGAATTTTCGGTTGTCGTGCTCTCATTCTAGGGTCATGTAGGTACCCAAGATCCCGTAGATTGATCAAGAACAAGGTAAAGAGCGAGGAGGGGGTGGAACGCTATCCTGAACAGCGGTGAGAGAAGGTGTTAGTGCGGTAGCGAAAAGCTATTCATTTGGGACGAATGAGGTGCAACCATTAAACGCCAATACTTTTGTCTGAATGTTTATTCTTAATAACCAAGGTAAACCCGTGTGGCCGTAAGGGCCATCGGTTTGGACAAGACGTACTTTGGACACATTCCCCACATCTTCGCATTGCAAGCACATCATAGTGGTTGCCTTCCAGAACACAGTTTAATGTGATTAAGTTCCTGATCATAAATATTAGGTTTGAGAGTAAGACCTCATACACATGCCTGTTTCTAGTGCTAGTGTTTACAGCCTAAAGGTTGTTAAAGGCCCGGTTGATAAACTGGAATTTAATTTGTTAGCAATAACTTGATAGAGCCTTTGTAGTAGTGCATGACCTCTCCTTGGTTCGATACCTCAGGGTCACTCCTAGTGGGAAGGCAGGGACCTTCTACTATCCAAACCGGATCTCAAAGGCCATCACTAACAAACCCAGAAAAACAGCAGGTTGGTAGCACCAAGCAGCACCACCAACCATTAACGAACCAAAAACACTACGGGCCGATAAGTAGCAAAAAATATTACGGGTCACCAAAATTACCACAGGACATTAACAGGTCATAAGCACCACAGTCGTTCATGAGCCAAAATCAGCATGGGCCGTAGATTGGCCAAAGTTAGCAGACAGGCCGAAATGAGCACGGGCCATAGACGGGCCGAAAGTAGCATGAACCGCAGATAGGTCCAAAGAAAAACGGGCCGAAGACAACATGGGTTGGTAAAGGGTCGAAAGACATAGTGGGCCACAAATGGGCCCAAGTGCACGGCATGCCATAAATGGGCCGAAAGACACCATTGACTGGAAATGACCCAAAGAAAAACGAGCCATAAGTGGGCAGAAAGACACCATGGGCCAAAAAAGGCTCAAAAGACACCGTGAGCCGTTAATGGGCTGAAATACAACACGTGCTACATATTGACCAAAAGACACCGCGAGCCACATATGGGTCGGAAGATTCAGTGGACTGGAAATCATGTCTACAGCCCCATGGGATGGTAATGGGCTGAATTTGCACACGTCCTAATGGGTCGTATGCGCCCGGGCCGTAAATGGTCTATCTGCAAGTAGCTCGTTAGGTCCTTTCATGGGCTAAATCCGCTAAGTTTTGACTACAACATGTGGGCCTTAAACATGCCTTTAAGTGGGTGACCTTTTATCTATATGGGCCTTTATTAGGCCTTGCAAATGTCGCATCGGGAATGGTGCCCGTGGCCTGGTGTGCATGTGACACTCGTTCTAACAAGGGCCCGATGCAGGTCTCTATCGGCCAGTAGGAAGCTGAAGTGTGGTGTATCAGCAGCAGACCAGAGTATATGATCCAAAACCCAAAACCCAGACACGTTAGCTTAACTACAACACGCTACGGTGGCTACCACGTGTCAGTTACCCTTGATGAAACACTTCCGTGACACTACAGTTTCAATCATGGAAGCACATTTCCATGATGGAAAAGTAACTATTGTCATGGAACACATCTACGACACGACAGATAGGACTATCTTGATTCGCTCACAAAACCATCACGGATGTATATCGCTGAGAAAAAAATGGAACCTACTATTACAATCGAACTAGTACATAAGAGGGCTATTAAGCCCCCCCCCCCAATCACACATGATAGGGACGGACTGTGTGTGATGATGACATTGCACACGCCACAAAAAAATTGTGTGACCATAAAATAAACATGTGTCGTGAGTAGACCATCGCACATGACCAAGAAATGAAAACGGTGTGTGATATCATCCACACGTTTCTACTGAACGAATCGTTTGCGAAGTGATAAGTAATCGGCCATAGTTTAAAAATGGAACTAGGTGCACATGTGTGATGACTTTAACCATTCCACAAATAATTTATGGGAGAACCATGCGTGATTACGAACAGAGAGTTCTGACACACCATGTGGCAACACAACTCCCATTTTTCCTCACTCGTACAGAAACCCTAACTCCCCTTCTTCCTCACTCCACTGCACCTAGCCTCGTCATTCGCTACTCTGCCCAATGTTGGAATATGCCCTAGAGGCAATAATAAATTGGTTATTATCATATTTCCCGTTCATGATAAATATTTATTATTCATGCTAGAATTATATTGACCAGAAACTTAGATACATGTGTGAATACATAAACTACACCGTGTCCCTAGTAAGCCTATACTATACTAGCTCGTTGATCAAAGATGGTTATGATTTCCTAACCATAGACATGAGTTGTCATTTGATAACGGGGTCACATCATTAGGAGAATGATGTGATGGACAAGACCCAACCATAAGCTTAGCATCAGATCATTTAGTTATTTGCTATAGATTTCTTCATGTCAAGTATATGTTCCTTCGACCATGATCATGATACTCCCGGATACCGGAGGAATACCTTGTGTGCTATCAAATGTCACTTCATAACTGGGTGATCATAAAGGTGCTCTACAGTTATATCTGAAGGTTTCTGTTGGGTTGCATGGATCAAGACTGGGATTTGTCGCTTCGTGTGATGGAGAGATATCTCTGGGACCACTCGGTAATATAACATCATAAGAAGCTTCATGTGACTAATGAGTTTAGTCACAAGATATTGTATTACAGAATGAGTAAAGAGACTTGCCGGTAACATGATTGAACTAGGTATGGAGATACCGACAATCGAATCTCGGGCAAGTAACATATCATCGGACAAAGGGAATTGCATACATGATTAACTGGATCCTTGACATTGTGGTTCAACCGATAAAGATATTCATTTAATATGTAGGAATCAATATGGGCATCCAGGTCCCGCTATTGGTCATTGAACAGAGAGGAGTCTCAGTCATATCTGCATGATTCTCGAACCCGTAGGGTCGCATGCTTAACATTCAGTGGCGCTAGGGTAGTATTGAGATATTAATAGTGGAAAGTCTGAAGATTGTTCGGAGTCATAGATTAGATCCGGGACATCACGAGGAACTCCGGAATGGTCTGGAGGTAAAGATTTTATATATGGAAAGTTGTTGTCGGGGTTCCAGGAAAAAGTCCAGTTTTTTCGGTTTTGTACCGAGAAGCCATCGGAAGTCCTCGGAGGGTTCCACCATGTCCCATATAGTAGCATGGGTTGTAGGGGGCGCCTTTCCCTTAATGGGCCAGGGGCACCAACCCCTACAAGGCCCATGCGCCTGGGGAGGGGAAACCTTAAGGGGGAGTGAGGGAGTCCTAGATTAGGGGGTCCTCGGGTGTCCGGGTTGTGTGATATGGGCCGGATTGATGGGCCGTGAAGATACAAGGTAGAAGGCCTTCCTCCGTGTCCGGATAGGACTCTCCTATGCGTGGATGGCAAGATTGGTGTCCGGATATGTAATTTCCTTCCTCTGGCAAGCCGACTCTATACAACCCTAGGCCCCTCCGGTCTCTATATAAACCGGAGGGTTTAGTCCGTAGAGGCTATCAGAATTCACATAGGCTAGACATCTAGGGTTTTATGGTCTCGAGGTAGATCAACTCTTGTAACCCCTATACTCATCAAAGTCAATCAAGCAGGAAGTATGGTTTTACCTCCATCAAGAGGGCCCGAACCTGGGTAAACATCGTGTTCCCTGTGTCCCTTGTTACCTTCGATCCTCATACGCACAGTTCGGGACCCCCCTACCCGAGATCGGCCGGTTTTGACACCGACAGGGAGGGCCTCCACTTGGCTTGGAGGGCACTCCTCCCCCCTTGCCCGCCGCCCCTTGCCTTGGGAGGGGGGGGGCTAGGGCTGCCATGCCCCTCCCTCACCCCTATATATAGTGGGGAGGCGAGGGGGCAGCCAACCCTTCCGTGCTTGCCCCATCTCCCTCCCGTTACTCCTCCATGTTCTGTGAGCACTTAGCAAAGCCCTGACGGAATTCCGCTGCCACCACCACCACCATGCCATCGTGTTGGTTCAGATATCATCTATCTCCTCTCCCTCGCTTGCTGGATCAAGAAGGAGAGGACGCCGCCAAGCCGTACGTGTGCTAAACTCGAGGTGTCGTCCGTTCGGCACTAGATTAGATTGGATCGTGAATGGATAGCGACGAGTATGACTACATCAACCGCGTTACGATGCTAACGCTTTCAGTCTACAAGGGTATATAGACACACTCCCCTCTCGATGATATAGATCTCCTAGATTGGATCTTGAGTGTTTTGTAGGATTTTTTTATTTTCATGCTTCGTTTCCCCATCAGTGGCATCATGAGCTAGGTCTATGTGTAGATGTATATGCACGAGTAGAACACAAAGAAGTTGTGGGTGTTGACGTTCAAATTGCTTACTTTCCTTTGTCTTATTTGGATTCGGTGGTATTGTGGGATGAAGTAGCTCGGACCAACCTTACATGTCCTTCCACATGAGACTGGTTCCACTGTTTGACATGCAACTTGTATTGCATAAAAGTGCCTTTGCGGGTGTCTGTCTCTCTTACCTTAGTTGAATCTGATTTGGCAAAGGCGGTCCTTGTAGAAGGTTAAAAGGCAACTTGAATATCACCATTGTGGTTTTGCATAGATAAGAACAGTTCTTATAGTTTGCCCTAGCAGCCACGTAAAAATTGCAACAACAAAGTAGAGGCTAACTTGTTTTTGCATGGCATGTTGTGATGTGGTATGGCCAAAACTGTTGGGGAACGTAGTAATTTCAAAAATTTCCCTACGCACACGCAAGATCATGGTGATGCATAGCAACAAGAGGGGAGAGTGTTGTCCACGTACCCTCGTAGACCGAAAGCGGAAGCGTTATGACAACGCAGTTGATGTAGTCGTACGTCTTCACGATCCGACCGATTCAAGTACCGAACGCACGACACCTCCGAGTTCAGCACACGTTCAGCTCGATGACGTCCCGCGAACTCCGATCCAGTAGAGCTTCACAGGAGAGTTACGTCAGCACAACGGCGTGGTGACGGTGATGATGTTGCTACCGACGCAGGGCTTCGCCTAAGCACCGCTACGATATGATCGAGGTGGAATATGGTGGAGGAGGGCACCGCACACGGCTAAGAGATCAAGAGATCAATTGTTGTGTCTAGAGGTGCCCCCCTGCCCCCGTATATAAAGGAGGAAGGGAGAGGCCGGCCCTAGAGGGGGCGCGCCAAGTGTGGGGAGTCCTACTAGGACTCCCAAGTCCTAGTAGGATTCCCCTTTCCTTTCCGGAGTAGGAGAGAAGGAAAGAGGGGGAGAGGGAGAAGGAAAAGGGGGCTGCACCCCTTGTCTAATTCGGACCAGAGGGGGGGCGCCTCCTTCCTTTTGGCCTCTCTCCTCTATTCCCGTATGGCCCAATAAGGCCCAATACTTCTCCCGGTGAATTCCCGTAACTCCCCGGTACTCCGAAAATACCCGAATCACTCGGAACCTTTCCGATGTCCGAATATAGTCGTCCAATATATCGATCTTTACGTCTCGAACATTTCGAGACTCCTCGTCATGTTCCCGATCTCATCCGGGACTCCGAACTACCTTCGGTACATCAAATCACATAACTCATAATACAAATCGTCACCGAACGTTAAGCGTGCGGACCCTACGGGTTCGAGAACTATGTAGACATGACCGAGACGCATCTCCGGTCAATAACCAATAGCGGAACCTGGATGATCATATTGGCTCCTACATATTCTACGAAGATCTTTATCGGTCAAACCGCATAACAACATACGTTGTTCCCTTTGTCATCGGTATGTTACTTGCTCGAGATTCGATCGTCGGTATCTCAATACCTAGTTCAATCTCGTTACTAGCAAGTCTCTTTACTCGTTCCGTAATACATCATCCCGTAACTAACTCATTAGTTACAATGCTTGCAAGGCTTATAGTGATGTGCATTACCGAGTGGGCCCAGAGATACCTCTCCGACAATCGGAGTGACAAATCCTAATCTCGAAATACGCCAATCCAACAAGTACCTTCGGAGACACCTGTAGAGCACCTTTATAATCACCTAGTTACGTTGTGACGTTTGGTAGCACACAAAGTGTTCCTCCAGTAAACGGGAGTTTCATAATCTCATAGTCATAGGAACATGTATAAGTCATGAAGAAAGCAACAGCAACATACTAAACGATCAAGTGCTGAGCTAACGGAATGGGTCAAGTCAATCACATCATTCTCCTAATGATGTGATCCCGTTAATCAAATGACAACTCATGTCCATGGCTAGGAAACTCAACCATCTTCGATTAACGAGCTAGTCAAGTAGAGGCATACTAGTGACATTATGTTTGTCTATGTATTCACACATGTACTAAGTTTCCGGTTAATACAATTCTAGCATGAATAATAAACATTTATCATGATATAAGGAAATATATAATAACTTTATTATTGCCTCTAGGGCATATTTCCTTCAGCCTCCCACTTGCACTAGAGTCAATAATATAGTTCACATTGCCATGTGATTTAACACCAATAATTCACATCACCATGTGATTAACACCCATAATTCACATCGTCATGTGACCAACACCCTAAGGGTTTACTAGAGTCAATAATCTAGTTCACATCGCTATGTGATTAACACCCAAAGAGTACTAAGGTGTGATCATGTTTTGCTTGTGAGAGAAGCTTAGTCAATGGGCCTGTCACATTCAGATCCGTATGTATTTTGCAAATTTCTATGTCTACAATGCTCTGCACGGAGCTAATTTAGCCAATTGATCTTACTTTCAATATGTATCCAGATTGAGACTTAGAGTCATCTGGATCAGTGTCAAAACTTGTATCGACGTAACCCTTTACGACGAACCTTTTGTCACCTCCATAATCGAGAAACATATCCTTATTCCACTAAGGATAATTTTGACCGCTGTTCAGTGATCTACTCCTAGATCACTATTGTACTCCCTTGTCAAACTCAGTGTAGGGTATACAATAGATCTGGTACACAGCATGGCATACTTTATAGAACCTATGGCCGAGGCATAGGGAATGACTTTCATTCTCTTTCTATCTTCTGTCGTGGTCAGGTTTTGAGTCTTACTCAATTTCACACCTTGTAACACAGGCAAGAACTCTTTCTTTGACTGTTCCATTTTGAACTACTTCAAAATCTTGTCAAGGTATGTACTCATTGAAAAAACTTATCAAGCGTCTTGATCTATCTCTATAGATCTTGATGCTCAATATGTAAGCAGCTTCACCGAAGTCTTTCTTTGAAAAAACTCCTTTCAAATACTCCTTTATGCTTTACAGAAAATTCTACATTTTTTCCGATCAACAATATGTCATTTACATATACTTGTCAGAAATGCTGTAGTGCTCCCACTCACTTTCTTGTAAATACAGGCTTCACCGCAAGTCTGTATAAAACTATATGCTTTAATCAACTCATCAAAGTGTATATTCCAACTCCGAGATGCTTGCACCAGCCCACAGATGGATCGCTGGAGCTTGCACATTTTGTTAGCACTTTTAGTATTGACAAAACCTTCTGGTTGCATCATATACAAGTCTTCTTTAATAAATCCATTAAGGATTGCAGTTTTGTTATCCATTTGCCAGATTTCATAAAATGCGGCAATTGCTAACATGATTCGGACAGATTTTAAGCATCGATACGAGTGAGAAAATCTCATCGTAGCTAACACCTTGAACTTTGTCAAAAACCTTTTTCGACAAGTCTAGCTTTGTAGATAGTAACACTACTATCAGCGTTCGTCTTCCTCTTGAAGATCCATTTATTTTCTATGGCTTGCCGATCATCGGGAAAGTCAACCAAAGTCCATACTTTGTTCTCATACATGGATCCTATCTCAAATTTCATGGCCTCAAACCATTTCGCGGAATCTGGGCTCATCATCGCTTCCTCATAGTTCGTAGGTTCGTCATGGTCTAGTAACATGGCCTCCAGAACAGGATTACCGTACCACTCTGGTGCGGATCTGACTCTGGTTGACCTACGAGGTTCGGTAGTAACTTGATATGAAGTTTCATGATCATCATCATTAACTTCCTCACTAATTCGTGTAGGCATCACTGGAACTGATTTCAGTGATGAGCTACTTTTCAATTCGAGAGAAGGTACAATTACCTCATCAAGTTCTACTTTCCTCCCACTCACTTCTTTCGAGAGAAACTCCTTCTCTAGAAAGGATCCAAATTTAGCAACAAATGTCTTGCCTTCGGATCTGTGATAGAAGGTGTACCCAATATTTTCTTTTTGGGTATCCTATGAAGACGCACTTCTCCGATTTGGGTTCGAGCTTATCATGTTGAAACTTTTTCACATAAGCATCGCAGTCCCAAACTTTAAGAAACGACAGCTTAGGTTTCTCGCCAAACCACAGTTCATACAGTGTCATCTCAACGGATTTAGATGGTGCCCTATTTAACGTGAATGTAGCTGTCTCTAATGCATAACCCCAAAAAATGATAGTGGTAAATCGGTAAGAGACATCATAGATTGCACTATATCCAATAAAGTATGGTTATGACGTTCGGACACACCATTACGCTGTGGTGTTCCGGGTGGCATGAGTTTGTGAAACTATTCCACATTGTTTTAGTTGAAGGCCAAACTCGTAACTCAAATATTCGTCTTCGCGATCAAATCGCAGAAAACTTTATTTTCTTGTTACGATGATTCTCCATTTCACTCTGAAATTCTTTGAACTTTTCAAATGTTTCAGACTTCTGTTTCATCAAGTAGATATACCCATATCTGCTGAAATCATCTGTGAAGGTTAGAAAATAACGATACCCGCCGTGAGCCTCAATACTCAGCGGACTGCATACATCAGTATGTATTATTTCCAATAAGTTAGTTGCTTGCTCCATTATTCTGGAGAATGGAGTCTTAGTCATCTTGCCCATAAGGCATGGTTCGCAAGCATCAAGTGATTCATAATCAAGTGATTCCAAAATCTCATCAGCATGGAGTTTCTTCATGCGCTTTACACCAATATGACCTAAACGGCAGTGCCACAAATAAGTTGCACTATCATTATTAACTTTGCATCTTTTGGCTTCAATATTATGAATATGTGTATCACTACGATCGAGATCCAACAAACCATTTTTATTGGGTGTATGACCATAGAAGGTTTATTCATGTAAACAGAACAACAATTATTCTCTAATTTAAATGAATAACTGTATTGCAATAAACATGATCAAATCATATTCATGCTCAACGCAAACACCAAATAACACTTATTTAGGTTCAACACTAATCCCGAAAGTATAGGGAGTGTGCGATGATGATCATATCAATCTTGGAACTACTTCCAACACACATCGCCACCTCGCCCTTAACTAGTTTCTGTTCATTCTACAACTCCCGTTTCGATTTACTAATCTTAGCAACTGAACTAGTATCAAATACTGAGGGGTTGCTATAAACACTAGTAAGGTACACATCAATAACATGTATATCAAATATACCTTTGTTCACTTTGCCATCCTTCTTATCCGCCAAATACGTGGGGCAGTTTCGCTTCCAGTGACCAGTCCCTTTGAAGTAGAAGCACTTAGTCTCATGCTTAGGTCCAGACTTGGGCTTCTTCACTTGAGCAGCAACTTGCTTACCGTTCTTCTTGAAGTTCCCCTTCTTCCCTTTGCCCTTTTCCTTGAAACTAGTGGTCTTGTCAACCATCAACACTTGATGCTCTTTCTTGATTTCTACCTTCATCGATTTCATCATCATGAAAAGCTCGAGAATCGTTTTCATCATCCGTTGCATACTATAGTTCATCACGAGGTTCTACTAACTTGGTGATGGTGACTAGAGAATTCTGTCAATCACTATTTTATCTGGAGGATTAACTCCCACTTGATTCAAGCGATTGTAGTACCCAGACAATCTGAGCACATGCTCACTGCTTGAGCTATTCTCCTCCATCTTTTAGCCATAGAACTTGTTGGAGACTTCATATCTCTCAACTCGGGTATTTGCTTGAAATATTAACTTCAACTCCTGGAACATCTCATATGGTCCATGACGTTCAAAACGTCTTTGAAGTCCCGATTCTAAGCCATTAAGCATGGTGCACTAAACTATCAAGTAGTCATCATATTGAGCTAGCCAAATGTTCATAACATCTGCATCTGCTCCTGCAATAGGTTTGTCACCTAGCGGTGCATCAAGGACATAATTCTTCTGTGCAGCAATGAGGATAAACCTCAGATCACGGATCCAGTCCGTATCATTGCTACTAACATCTTTCAACTTAGTTTTCTCTAGGAACATATCAAAAATAAAACAGGGGAGCTAAACGCGAGCAATTGATCTACAAAATAGATATACTAATACTACCAGGACTAAGTTCATGATAAATTAAAGTTCAATTAATCATATTACTTAAGAACTCCCACTTAGATAGACATCCCTCTAATCATCTAAGTGATCACGTGATCCAAATCAACTAAACCATGTCCGATCATCACATGAGATGGAGTAGTTTTCAATGGTGAACATCACTATGTTGATCATATCTACTATATGATTCACGCTCGACCTTTCGGTGTCAGTGTTTCGAGGCCACATCTGCATATGCTAGGCTCGCCAAGTTTAACCTGAGTATTCCGCGTGTGCAAAACTGTCTTGCACCCGTTGTATTTGAACGTAGAGCTTATCACACCCGATCATCACATGGTGTCTCAGCACGAAGAACTTTCGCAATGGTGCATACTCAGGGAGATAACTTATACCTTGAAATTTAGTGAGAGATAATCTTATAATGCTACCGTCGATCTAAGAAAAATAAGATGCATAAAAGATAAACATCACATGCAATCTATATAAGTGATATGATATGGCCATCATCATCTTGTGCTTGTGATCTCCATCTCCGAAGCACCATCATGATCACCATCGTCACCGGCGCGACACCTTGATCTCCATCGTAGCATCGTTGTCGTCTCGCCAACTATTGCTTCTACGACTATCGGTGCGGCTTAGTGATAAAGTAAAGCAATTACAGGGCGATTGCATTGCATACAATAAAGCGACAACCATATGGCTCCTGCCAGTTGCCGATAACTTAGTTACAAAAACATGATCATCTCATACAATAAAATATAGCATCATGTCTTGACCATATCAGATCACAACATGCCCTGCAAAAACAAGTTAGACGTCCTCTACTTTGTTGTTGCAAGTTTTACGTGGCTGCTACGGGCTGAGCAAGAACCGTTCTTACCTACGCATCAAAACCACAGCGATAGTTCATCAAGTTAGTGCTGTTTTAACCTTCTCAAGGACTGGGCATAGCCACACTCGGTTCAACTAAAGTTGGAGAAACTGACACCCGCTAGCCACCTATGTGCAAAGCACGTCAGTAGAACCAGTCTCGCGTAAGCATACGCGTAATGTCGGTCCGGGCCGCTTCATCCAACAATACCGCTGAGCCAAAGTATGACATGCTGGTAAGCAGTATGACTTGTATCGCCCACAACACACTTGTGTTCTACTCGTGCATATAACATCTACGCATAAAACCTGGCTCGGATGCCACTGTTGGGGAACGTAGTAATTTAAAAAAATTCCCTACGCACACGCAAGATCATGGTGATGCATAGCAATGAGAGGGGAGATTGTTGTCCACGTACCCTCGTAGACCGAAAGCGGAAGCGTTATGACAACGCGGTTGATGTAGTCGTACGTATTCACGATCCGACCGATCCAGATACCGAACGCATGGCACCTCCGAGTTCAGCACACGTTCAGCTCGATGACGTCCCGCGAACTCCGATCCAGCAGAGCTTCACGGGAGAGTTCCGTCAGCACGACGGCGTGGTGACGGTGATGATGTTGCTACCGACGCAGGGCTTCGCCTAAGCACCGCTACGATATGATCGAGGTGGAATATGGTGGAGGGGGGCACCGCACACGGCTAAGAGATCAAGAGATCAATTGTTGTGTCTAGAGGTGCCCCCTGCCCCCGTATATAAAGGAGGGAGGGAGAGGCCGGCCCTAGAGGGGGCGCGCCAAGTGTGGGGAGTCCTACTTGGACTCCCAAGTCCTAGTAGGATTCCCCTTTCCTTTCCGGAGTAGGAGAGAAGGAAAGAGGGGGAGAGGGAGAAGGAAAAGGGGGCTGCACCCCTTATCCAATTCGGACCAGAGGGGGGGCGCGCCTCCTTCCTTTTGGCCTCTCTCCTCTATTCCCGTATGGCCCAATAAGGCCCAATACTTCTCCCGGTAAATTCCCATAACTCCCCTGTACTCCGAAAATACCCGAATCACTCGGAACTTTTCCGATGTCCGAATATAGTCGTCCAATATATCGATCTTTACGTCTCGACCATTTCGAGACTCCTCGTCATGTTCCCGATCTCATCCGGGACTCTGAACTATCTTCGGTACATCAAATCACATAACTCATAATATAAATCATCACCGAACGTTAAGCGTGCAGACCCTATGGGTTCGAGAACTATGTAGACATGACCGAGACACATCTCCGGTCAATAACCAATAGCGGAACCTGGATGATCATATTGGCTCCTACATATTCTACGAAGATCTTTATCGGTCAAACCGCATAACAACATACGTTGTTCCCTTTGTCATCAGTATGTTACTTGCCCGAGATTCGATCGTCGGTATCTCAATACCTAGTTCAATCTCATTACTGGCAACTCTCTTTACTCTTTCCGTAATACATCATCCCGTAACTAACTCATTAGTTACAATGCTTGCAAGGCTTATAGTGATGTGCATTACCGAGTGGCCCCAGAGATACCTCTCCGACAATCGGAGTGACAAATCCTAATCTCGAAATACGCCAATCCAACAAGTACCTTCGGAGACACCTGTAGAGCACCTTTATAATCACCCAGTTACGTTGTGATGTTTGGTAGCACACAAAGTGTTCCTCCGGTAAACGGGAGTTGCATAATCTCATAGTCATAGGAACATGTATAAGTCATGAAGAAAGCAATAGCAACATACTAAACGATCAAGTGCTGAGCTAACGGAATGGGTCAAGTCAATCACATCATTCTCCTAATGATGTGATCCCATTAATCAAATGACAACTCATGTCCATGGGTAGGAAACTCAACGATCTTCGATTAACAAGCTAGTCAAGTAGAGGCATACTAGTGACATTATGTTTGTCTATGTATTCACACATGTACTAAGTTTCCGGTTAATACAATTCTAGCATGAATAATAAACATTTATCATGATATAAGGAAATTCGGATCGTCTCCGGCGCGATCTACGCATCGGAGCCGAGCTTTATGGTCGATGTCGGCATCTTTTGTCGCCGGCTCGACTGGTCACCTTGGCTTAACCAAGGAATGTGCCCTCCCTCCAATCATCATGTTCGGACGAGGGCCTTCGTCAACATCAACTCCGATCTCTATCATGATCATGGAAGAATCATCCATGGAGCTCGGGGGCTCAACGTCAACATTGCCCTCGGGCAACCGTGCTGTTTTTTCCGAACAGCAAACTTTCCTCAACGCCCAAGACAAGGACTCCTCTAAACCCTAGGCGCTCACGAGGCAGGGGGCGCGCCCAGGGGGTAGGGCGCACCCTGGACCCTCGTGGCCAGGTGCTTGCTCCCCCTGATGTGTTATCAGTGCCAGATATTCTTAAATATTCTAGAAAAAATCATATTTCAGTTTCAGGGCATTTGGAGAACTTTTATTTTTGAGGTATTTTTTATTGCACTGATAACTCAGAAAACAGATAGAAAATACTATTTTTGCTTTATTTAATCTAAATAACAGAAAGTAAAAGGAGGGTACAGCGAGTTGTGCTTTCTAACTTCATCCATCTCATGCTCATCAAAAGGAATCCATTAACAAGGTTGATCAAGTCTTGTTTACAAACTTATTCCGAATCGCATGAAACCGGAGAATTTACGAATAGCACTAGGTTACCTCAACGGGGATATGCACATCCCCAACAATAAGAATATCATATTTCTTTTTGACAGTAGGAAGAGGAAATTCAAAACCTCCAATAGTAATCGTTGGAATTTTCCCAATAGAATTGATACTGTGGACTTGAGGTTGTTTCCTCGGAAAGTGTACCGTTTGCTCATTACCATTAACATGAAAAGTGACATTGCCTTTGTTGCAATCAATAACAGCCCCTGCAATATTCAAGAAGGGTCTACCAAGAATAATCGACATACTATCGTCCTCGGGAATATCAAGAATAACAAAGTCCGTTAAAATAGTAACGTTTGTAACCACAACAGGAACATCCTCACAAATACCGACAGGTATAGCAGTTGATTTATCGGCCATTTGCAAAGATATTTCAGTAGGTGTCAACTTATTCAAATCAAGTGTACGATATAAAGAGAGAGGCATAACACTAACACCGGCTCCAAGATCACATAAAGCAGTTCTAACATATTTTATTTTAATGAAGCATGGTATAGTTGGTACTCCTGGATCCCCTAGTTTCTTTGGTATTCCACCTTTAAAAGTATAATTAGCAAGCATGGTGGAAATTTCAGCTTCCGGTATCTTTCTTTTATTTGTAACAATATCTTTCATGTACTTAGCATAAGGATTCATTTTAAGCATATCAGTCAAACACATACGCAAAAAGATAGGTCTAATCATTTCAGCAAAGCGCTCAAAATCCTCATCATCCTTTTTCTTGGATGGTTTGGGAGGGAAAGGCATGGGTTTTTGAACCCATGGTTCTCTTTCTTTACCGTGCTTCCTAGAAACAAAGTCTCTCTTATCATAACGTTGATTCTTTGACTGTGGGTTATCAAGATCAACAGCAGGTTCAATCTCTACATCATTGTCACTGCTAGGTTGAGCATCAACATGAACATCATCATTAACATTATCACTAGTTTCATGTTCATTACTAGATTGTGTTTCAGCATCAGAAATAGAAATATCATTGGGATTCTCAGGTGTGTTAACAACATGTTCACTAGAAGCATGCAAAGTCCTATCATTTTTCTTTTTCTTCTTTTTAGAAGGACTAGGTGCATCAACATTAGTTCTCTGAGAATCTTGCTCAATTCTCTTAGGGTGACCCTTAGGATGCAGAGGTTCCTGAGTCATTTTACCCCCTCTAGTCATAACTCTAACAACATTATCCTTTTTCTTATTATTTAATTCATTGAGCAAATCATTTTGAGCTTTAAGCACTTGTTCTACTTGAGTGGTACCATAGAAGCATGTTTACTAATAAGTTTAAGTTCACCCTTAAATCTAGACATATAATCACTCAAGTGTTCAATCATATAAGCATTATGTTTCAATTATCTACCAACATAAGCATTGAAGTTTTCTTGTTTAACAATAAAATTATCAAACTCATCTAAGCATTGGCTAGCAGACTTATAACGAGGAATATCACCTTCATCAAATCTATAGAGAGAATTTACCTGTACTACCTGTGTCGGGTTGTCAAGACCATGTTTTTCTTCAACAGGTGGCAAATTAAGACTATGTATTTCTTCAATAGGAGCTAAATTCTTAACATCATCAGCTTTAATACCCTTTTCTTTCATAGATTTCTTTGCCTCTTGCATATCTTCAGGACTGAGAAATAGAATGCCCCTTTTCTTCAGAGTTGGCTTAGGAGTTCGTTCAGGAAGTGTCCAATTATTTTCATTAGTCAACATATTATTCAATAGCAATTCAGCTTGATCGCTAGTTCTTTCCTTGAAAACACAACCAGCACAACTATCCAGGTGGTCTCTGGAAGCATCGGTTAGTCCATTATAAAAGATATCAAGTATTTCATTTTTCTTGAGAGGATGATCATGCAAAGCATTAAGTAATTGGAGAAGCCTCCCCCAAGATTGTGGGAGACTCTCTTCTTCAATTTGCACAAAATTATATATTTCCCTTAAGGCAGCTTGTTTCTTATGAGCGGGGAAATATTTAGCAGAGAAGTAATAAATCATATCCTGGGGACTACGCACACAACCAGGATCAAGAGAATTAAACCATGTTTTAGCATCACCCTTTAATGAGAACGGAAACAATTTAAGGATATAGTAGTAGCGAGTTTTCTCATCATTAGTGAATAGGGTGGCTATATCATTTAATTTAGTAAGATGTGCCACAACAGTTTCAGATTCATAGCCATAAAAAGGATCAGATTCAACCAATGTAATTATCTCAGGGTCTACAGAGAAATCATAATCCTTGTCGGAAATACAGATAGGTGAAGTAGCAAAAGCAGGGGCATATTTTATTCTAGCATTCAAAGATTTTTCTTTCAGCTTAGCTAATAATTTCTTAAGATCATATCTATCATTGCAAGCAAGAAAATCTCTAGCAGTTTCTTCATCCATAACATAACCCTCAGGCACAACAGGCAATTCATATCTAGGGGGAGAATCTTCATCATCACTTTCATCAATATTATCAGTTTCAATAATTTCATTCTCTCTAACCCTAGCAAGTTGTTCATCAAGAAATTCACCTAGTGGCACAGTATTACCAAGCATAGAAGTAGTTTCATCATAAGTATCATGCATAGCAGAAGTGGCATCATCAATAACATGCGACATATCAGAATTAATAGCAGAAGCAGGTTTAGGTGTCGCAACCTTACTCAAAACAGAAGGTGAATCAAGTGCAGAGCTAGATGGCAGTTCCTTACCTCCCCTCGTAGTTGAGGGATAAATATTGGTTTTCTCGTCTTTCAAGTTCCTCATAGTGATCAGCAAATATAAATCCCGAGTGACTCAAAGAATAGAGCTATGCTCCCCGGCAACGGCGCCAGAAAATAGTCTTGATAACCCACAAGTATAGGGGATCGCAATAGTTTTCGAGGGTAGAGTATTCAACCCAAATTTATTGATTCGACACAAGGGGAGCCAAAGAATATTCTCAAGTATTAGCGGTTGAGTTGTCAATTCAACCACACCTGGATAACTTAATATTTGCAGCAAAGTATTTAGTAGCAAAGTAGTATGGAAGTAACGGTAACGGTGGCAAAAGTAACAGTAGCAGTTTTGTAGTAATTGTAACAGTGGCAATGGAAAAGTAACTAAGCAAAGATCAATATGTGAAAAGCTCATAGGCATTGGATCAGTGATGGATAATTATGTCGGATGCGATTCTTCATGCAACCATTATAACATAGGGTGACACAAAACTAGCTCCAATTCATCAATGTAATGTAGGCATGTATTCCGAATATAGTCATACGTGCTTATGGAAAAGAACTTGCATGACATCTTTTGTCCTACTCTCCCGTGGCAGCGGGGTCCTATTGGAAACTAAGGGATATTAAGGCCTCCTTTTAATAGAGTACCGGACCAAAGCATTAACACTTAGTGAATACATGAACTCCTCAAACTACAGTCATCACCGGGAGTGGTCCCGATTATTGTCACTTCGGGGTTGCCGGATCATAACACATAGTAGGTGACTATTGACTTGCAAGATAGGATCAAGAACTCACATATATTCATGGAAACATAGTAGGTTCAGATGTGAAATCATGGCACTCGGGCCCTAGTGACAAGCATTAAGCATAACAAAGTCATAGCAACATCAATCTCAGAACATAGTGGATACTAGGGATCAAACCCTAACAAAACTAACTCGATTACATGATAAATCTCATCCAACCCATCACCGTCCAGCAAGCCTACGATGGAATTACTCACGCACGGCGGTGAGCATCATGAAATTGGTGATGGAGGGAGGTTGATGATGGCGACAACGACGGATTCCCCTCTCCGGAGCCCCGAACGGACTCCAGATCAGCCCTCCCGAGAGAGTTTAGGGCTTGGTGGCGGCTCCGTATCGTAAAACACGATGAATCCTTCTCTCTGATTTTTTTCTCCCCGAACGTGAATATATAGAGTTGGAGTTGAGGTCGGTGGAGCACCTGGAGGCCCACGAGGCGGGGGGGGGCACGCCCAGGGGGGTAGGCGCGCCCCCACCCTCGTGGACAGGGTGTGGGCCCCCTTGTCTGGATTCTTTCGCTAGTATTTTTTATAAATTCCAAAAATATTCTCCGTGAAGTTTCAGGTCATTCTGAGAACTCTTATTTCTGCACAAAAATAACACCATGGCAATTCTGCTGAAAACAGCGTCAGTCCGGGTTAGTTCCATTCAAATCATGCAAGTTAGAGTCCAAAACAAGGGAAAAAGTGTTTGGAAAAGTAGATACGATGGAGACGTATCATGGTCCATATCTACATACTTAACATAGTAATAGCTAGCACATTTTAAGAGGCTGAGGGCCAACAACCACAACTATTCGCTGGAAGCAGCTTGATCACGGCGACTCGACATCTCGTCAATGAAAAGGAAGAGCCCTCCTGTGCCTTGGTAGAGCATGAGTAAAACAGTGTCTCCAATTTCCTAATATGGACGCATTGCCACGACAAGCGAAAACTTGTTAATTTGAATGGTTCCTTTTCTGCAGGAAATGCAGTACCTTGCAATCACTTTGGCGTTATTAGCAGGCACAAGTGTAATTCGACCACGCCGGGAAATCGATCAAGGAACTGCTACAACGGGCAATTTCTGTTGAAATGTAGAATAAAAACCAATTGTAACATATCGTTGAAGATATATATAGTTTATGAGCATCAACATTAAAATAAGACTTTTTACCAGCGTTTTGTGCACACAATTGGTCTTGTTCAATTTGTGCACCATAGGTATAATTAATCCCATCCAAAATCCAACGTTCATACGCTGTGCTATCTCTGTCAGATTATCAACAAAGTTTATGACATGCTTCAAGTCCTTCCAGTGAAATTTGGTACGCTTAGTAACATACAGATCGTTCACTATGCATCCAACATATCCTACTTAAAAGGTGGAAGGGTATTATTTATTCAGAACATAGCAGAAGAATATATAGTGCACATAAATTGGTAAATAGAATTTGTTACTGCCTAGGAACAGAGTCAGAAAATGAAATCACAATCGGTTGCTTAAATAGTGATCAATTAGTCAGAGCAAATACCCCGATTTTGCTAAGTAATATGACAACATGGAAAAAGTTGAAAGGACACTAACCTCGATCAGACTTTGGTCGGCTGATGAAGTTGGGGAAGTAAACATCCATGTTAATTAGACCAGGCTGTGGTACACACACTAGAATTTTATTGCCAGCTTTCAGTTCATAACACTTAGGCATTTTTCTCGAAAGGTCCGCATTAAAATGGGAGTGACCATCTTTATGAAGTTTTAAGCTAACCGTCATTGTAAATCCATACTGCGTTGTCAATATGACATCCTGGGAGTCAGCAACAAAGTAAAGCCCACGATTTCCCTCTACTCCTATATTCTTGCAAAGCAAGGGATGTACTGCTTGAAATGAAAATTAAGATCGTAAATTAGATATATTGAAATAACAAAGCAAGATGCAAATATGGGAGTAACTGATAGAACAGATCAATATATAGATGAAAGCAAAGTATAAAAATATATAATTAAAAATAGATTATGTAACAAAGATTTGATGCAAATATATAGATAATGTAGCAACAAACGGTATATGTTCAAAAATTTAGGCCATGCCGACCGTGGTAGGTTGAGATTGAACATACCGAGCGCTCCCTGAAGTCATCCAGAATGGTGAGATAGAACTTCGTTTCCGACTAGCCGCGACCACACTTGTCCGATTTGTGCTCGCACTGTGGACACATGAATGAACACCCACAAATCATCTAGAACAAAAATGATTCCACGACGATTTCCGCCGGTTGATTAACAACGACGGACGGACTGTGATAAGAGATGAGTGAATATTTCGCTAAGTTGATTGCCTTCTCCATGAGAAAAATCCCCGGCTCAATCTCGCAGAAAACCCCAGTCGAGCATAGTCTAGAATGTTGGTGCAGATAGGCGGCTAGGAGCAAAATCCCATGCCGTTTGGTGTGCGACCTCCGCCCGCCGACAACAGCCGTCGAGCTTAGGGTGGCCACCACGATAGAATTTGATGAGGTGCAGAGTTGCGGAGGAGTCCGCGGTGAGTGGGTGGGGACGAAGTGGGCGAGGGTTTTCTTTTTTCCTTTTGCATGTGTGAGTGAACACAGACGGTTTGCAGAGGCGACGGAGATGAATCGTGTGCGATAGTAAATCACCGAGATTGGATGGGAATCCAAATTTCCTTTGTCCTTCGTCCATGACTTTTTTTTCTATGATGAACATAAACCCTGCTAATCACCGTGTTCAAATTTGGCACTTTTCCGGGTTCATTTACAATATTTAGGGGATTATGTGCATTTTCTAGGCATTAATGCACATAAATCAAATTCAAACAATCGGTGGTTGAAAAGGTGCACAAGAACGGTCTGGAAAAACCATACTCATGGTATTTAGTAAATTCTCAAGCCTTTTACAAGGAATGGACATGTATTTCAAGGGAATGCATGGCAACAGTCAACCACAGATGCGTCATTTACTGGGTTATCAAATATAGAAAAATGAAATGCGTGCTTGAAAAACATGATGCCTGGCATGGTGCCATGGTATGGCCTCATCGTGCCCTGGTTAAAAGCTGAGAAGGTTTGATTTATGTCATCATGCACGCCCTTCATAAATCAAACCATCACCGAGGAAGTTCCATGCTTTCGAGAGGGAAATCACCAAGATTGAAGGGGAATCCAAATTTCCGTCCTAGTTTGTCATTCAGTTTTTTTTCAACGATCAACATACCGCCTCAAAATGCAACGTGTTCAAATTTGACATTTTTCCGGGCTCATTTACCATATTTAGGGGATTATTTGCATTTTCTAGGCATTAATGCACATAATTCAAATTCGAACAATCGGTGCATGAAAAGGTGCACAAGAACGGTCTGGAAAACCATGCTCATGCTATTTAGTACATTCTCATGCCTTTTACAAGGAATGGGCAGATATTTGAAGGAAATGTGTGGCAATAGTCAACCATAAACGCGTTGTTTACTAGGTTAACAACTATACAAAAATGAAATACATGCTTGGAAAACATGACGCCTGACGTGGTGCCATGGTATGGCCTCACCGTGCCCTGGTAAAAAATTGAGAATGTTTTCCTTATGTCGTCATGCACGCCTTTCATAAATCGAACCATCACCGAGGAAGTTTCATGGTTTCGAGGGGGAAATCACCAAGATTGAAGGGGGACCCAAATTTCCTTTGTAAATTATGTGCATTAATTCTCATGAGCTTTTTTCTACGATGAACATACACCCTGCAAATCACCGTCTTCAAATTTGGCACTTTTCCAGGTTCATTTAAAATATTTAGGGGATTATGTGCATTTTATAGGCATTAATGTACATAATTCAAGTTTAAACAATCGGTGCATGAAAGGGTGCACAAGAACGGCCTGGAAAAACCATGCTCGTGCCATTTAGTAAATTCTCATGCCTTTTACAAGGAATGGACATATATTTCGATGAAATGTGTGGCAATAGTCAACCACAAACGTTTGTTTATTGGGTTTTCAACAATAGAAAAAAATGAAATAAATGCAGAAAAACATGACGCTTGGCATGGTGCCATGGTATGACCTCACCATGCCCTAGTAAAATTTTGAGAAGGTTTGGCTTATGTCGTCATGAATGCCCTTCATAAATCGAACCATCACCGAGGAAGTTCCATGATTTCAAGAGGGAAATTGATCGCTCTCTGACTATAGCGCGAGAAAAGCTCCTGTTTGCTAGGACTATGTCGGTATTTCCCCAAACAGGAAGGGATGATGTAGCACATCAAAGGTAGGTATTTCCCTCAGTGAAGAAACCAAGGTTATCGAACCAGTAGGAGAACCAAGCAACACAACGTAAACAACACCTGCACACAAATAACAACACCTCGCAACCCGGTGTGTTAAAGGGGTTGTTCTCGGTGTACAAAAGTAGGGGCCTTCTATACCCCTCTACTTGTGCACGGGCAGTTGTAGCCACACCTGCGGCCACGCTTGGCGGGGCAGAGGAAGCAAGGAACAAGACTACCAGAGCTGCGCTGAGACCAGAGGCGCGAAGAGCGAAGGGGCAAGGTGGGTTTCCCCCGGCAAGAGCCTTGCCGGGGACGACCTACGCTGCCCCGGCAAGGGCCTTGCCGGAGCAACTTACCCAACACCAGCAAGACCACCACCCTTGAGCCTGAGAGTTCTGACACCATCGACAACATTGGAACCAAGGCTCAGGACTCGCCTGCATGGTGGCATGCAGATCTTTGTAGAGACTGAAGGCCTGCAAGACTAGATGAGAACCAGAAGACGAAGGCCCCTGGCGAGACCCTTGCCGGGGATGCTGACAAGACCCCGACAAGACCCTTGCCGAGGACATCTGCGGGGCCACAACCAGGCCTGCACTTACCAAAGCTTCGCTGCCCCATGGCCGTTCCGACGCAGTAGTCAGCCTGTCAACTAGGCACGCACCTACGTGGCAGCATGTAGCTTCTAGGCCAACCAGGAAAGCGCCTATGTGGTGGCATGTAGATCTTCATGAAGACTCTGCCACCGCACCAGCTCAGCAGCCAGCCAGCCAGCGTGGCGCTGCATGCCTCATCAGCATGGATGCGCATCGGAGCAAGGCAAAGTGGCGACGGACGGGACGAGCTTCCTTGCCGCCCCCGATAAAGCAAGAAGACACGTCGGCAGCGCATTAAATGTGTTTTGTCCCACGATGTCAGGGATAGACTTGTACACTGTAGACACTTTCCACCTCCTGTGTGCGGCTGTGTCAGCCCCTTTAACATATATAAGGAGGCCCAAGGCATACTGAGGAGGGCTTCAGACTTTTTGGGCTAGGCATGCACCGCAGCTAGTTCAAGACCTCAAGAACAGCAAATATACACCAAAGCAGGACTAGGGTATTAGGCATCGCTTGCGGCTCGAACCTGGATAAAATTCCCTCGCGTTGATCTTCTAAACCCGCTCTTTCCACAGCCCCGTGCCCCGGCAACCGTAGTAGGGATTCCCTGTGATCCCATAGGTGTCGTTCTTGAACTCCGACATCTTTGGCACGCCAGGTAGGCGTGCGGGGCCCACTACGGACCACCCAACACCGGGGGGTTCCGGCGACCTGTCCTACGAGGTGGGTTGTCGAGCCTTTACCCGTGAGCTGCGGCAGTTCCAGTGGCCCTCCCACCGGAGGTTCAAGCCTGATGTTGGGGAGAAGTACAATGGCAAGACTCACCTGTCGGAGTTCCTCAGCATCTACACTATCGCGATGCAAGCCGCCGGGGCTCGCGATGACAAGGTGCTTGCCAATTACTTTCCGTTGGTGCTTAAGCCCAATGTCATGTCATGGTTGATGCACCTGCCAGTGGATTCCATCTCTTCTTGGTCGGATCTGTGCCACAAGTTTGTTGGCGCCTTTACCGGAGGCCACCAAGCTCCTGGCCAGGCAAGTGATTTGCATGTCATACCCCAGAAGGATGGCGTGAACCTGCGCAAGTACATCCAAAGGTTCAGCCGTGTGCAGTACAACATCCCAGATGTTCACCCCGCCGCAGTCATCAGTGCATTCCATCAGAAGGTGCGCAACCGCAAGATGCGTGAAGAGCTAGCGATGAACAAGGTCAATGATGTAGCCGAGCTTTATGTTCTGGCTGACAGATGTGCTCGGGCTAAAGAAGGAAGGAAGTACCCCGGCGAAGATGCCGGTGTGGAAACCGACTCCACAGACGAAGACGTCGCTGCCCCAGCAAAGAAGGGCCGACGCCGCAATAGGAAGCGTAAGGGCAAGACCGTGCTTGCCGTTGAGGGATCCGACGACCCCGGCGCCGCCAAGAAGGCCAAGGCTGACGACCCCGGCAAGGAAGTTGCCGGGTGTGCCGCCTGCCGGGCCTTGGCAGCTGCCGACAAGCCAGGAGGCTCCGACAAGCAGTACTGCAAGATCCATCACACCAAGGGCCACGACCTCATGAACTGCGGACAGGTTGAGCTGCTTGCAGAGAAACAGAAAGCCGAATATGAGAGGGAGGACAAGGAGAAGGGCCAGGATGGTGCTGAGGGGTCCGGCAAGAAGCATGGCGGCCAAGGAGGTCGCCGCGGCAAGGATAATCAACAAGAGAGGCCCTCTTGGGGCCGGGACAAGAAGGAGGAGGATGATGATCATGGCTGCAAATCCCCGATGAAGATCTCGAGGAGACGGGCACGTTTCAAGGAGTCAACCCAGGGAGGAGTCAGCCGAAAGGTAAAATCACGTTGCCCGTCACATTCGGGGGCGAGCTTAACTACAGGACGGAGAAGATCGTTTTTGATGTCGTCGAGATCCCCTTGCCCTACAATGGGATCCTTGGCCGCCCAGCGCTGGCCAAGTTTATGGCGGCGGCACATTACGCCTACAACACATTGAAGATGCCCGGGCCGCTGACCGTCATCACCGTCCCCCCGACAAGAAAGACGCGCTCATTTGCGCCTACCAACTCTACTGGGAGGCAGTTGTAGCAACTGCCGCCAAGGCACTTGCTCCTGCCGCTGGAGCCCCGGGAGGGAAGAAGACCGGCAAGACCTCTTCCTGCAAGACCTACAACACCCACTCCGGCAAGCGCACCTCTTCGGAGTGCAGCGCTTTCGTCGAGGACGTGCCAGAGAGCTCCACCGGCAAGAGCAATAAATCCAAGGCAGCGCCACCAGAGACCAAGAAGGTGCCCGTCCAGGAGGACGGCACGGGCGGGGCTTTTACTATAAGCTCCACTCTTGACAGCAAATAGGAAACGCGCTCGTCGCCTTCTTGCGGGGGAATGTCGACGTGTTTGCATGGCAAGCATCCGACATCCCCGACGTTCCCAGGGAGGTGATTGAGCACCATCTTGCTGTCTGTCCTCATGCGCGACCCGTCAAGCAGAAGGTTAGGAAGCAAGCTTTGGAGCGACAAGAGTTCATCATCGAGGAGATCAGGAAGTTGGAGGCGGCAGGCCTAGTTAGAGGAGTACTCCACCCCACGTGGTTGGCCAATCCAGTGGTGGTGCGTAAGGCAAATGGGAAATGGAGGCTGTGTATTGACTACACAGATATCAATAAAGCCTATCCAAAGGATCCTTTCCCTCTGCCACGCATCGACCAGATTGTGTGGACTCCACTGCCGGGTGTGACCTGCTATCATTCCTCGACACCTATTCAGGATACCACCAGATCTTCATGATGAAGGAAGACGAATAAAAGACCGCGTTCATCACCCCATGTGGTACATACTGTTTTGTACGGATGCCTTTCGGGTTGAAGAGCGCTGGTTAAACATTTGCCCGAGCGGTCCAAATTGGTTTTGAGCCCCAACTGCATAGAAATATGGAGGCTTACATGGATGATATAGTGGTCAAAACCAAGGACATGGCCACACTCGTGCAAGACCTAGAAGAAACATTTGCAAACCTGCAAAAGATCAACCTCAAGCTCAACCTAGAGAAGTGCGTGTTCGATGTCCCATCCGGCAAACTTCTTGGGTTCTTTGTGTCTCAGCGCGGAATCGAAGCAAATCCCGACAAGATCAAAGCAATTGAGCAGATTGAGGCGCCAAGACGGGTCAAAGACGTTCGTAGGCTTGCCGGTTGCGTTGCTGCTCTAAGTAGGTTCATCTCCAAGTCTGCCGAGCGCGCCATCCCCTTTTTCAAAGTTTTGAAAAAGGCGGGTCCAATGAAATGGACTCCGGAGGCAGAGGCGGCGCTGCAAGATTTGAAGAAGTACCTCTCCTCCACGCCAATACTAGTCGCACCTAAACCACAAGAGCTGTTGCTGCTATATCTAGCGGCGACAAATCAAGTGGTGAGTGTTGCGCTAGTAGCACAGAGGGAACTTGAGGAGGAAGCAGCAGTAGCAGCGGAGCCATCAGATGATGGGCCGGAGCTCCCCCGGCAAGGCACGGTCCCGGCAAGACAGAGTCTGCGTAGATGGGCGAAGTTGAACAGAAGAAGAATAAGGTGCAGCATCCGGTTTATTTTGTCAATTCCCTCTTGCAGGGGGCTAGATCTAGATATTCTGGCTTGCAGAAACTACTTTTCGGCCTCCTCATGGCCTCGAGAAAGCTACGCCACTATTTTCAAGCACACGAGATCACCGTCGTCACCCGCCTCCCTTTCAGCGAATCTTACACAACCCAGATGCGACTGGAAGGATTGTGGAGTGGGCGTTGGAGCTGTCGAGCTTTGGCCTCAAGTTTGAAAGTACTTCAACGATCAAGAGTCGAGCCTTGGCAGAGTTCATAGCAGAATGGACGGCAACGCCCGACGAAGAGATTCAAGAGACCACCCTTCCCGGCAAGGAGACGTGCCGCGATTGGATCATGTACTTTGATGGAGCTTTCTCACTACAAGGTGCTGGTGTCGGCATGCTACTCGTCGCAACCACCGGAGAGCGCCTCAAGTACGTGGTCCAGATGCACTTTCCCTGGGAAAATCGACGAACAACACGGCGGAGTACGAGGGATTGCTTGCTGGTCTCAGGATCGCGACCGACCTCGAAATCAGGAAGCTCATCATCAGAGGTGATTCGCAGCTCGTCGTCAAGCAGGTTAGCAAGGATTACCAGAGCCCACTGATGGAGGCCTACGTGGATGAAGTGAGGAAGTTGGAAGAGTGTTTTGATGGGCTGCAAGTAGAGCATGTTCCCTGAGCAGAGAACAGCATTGCCGCCGACCTGTCAAAACTCGCTGCCATCAAGTTTCCTATGGAACCAGGTACCTTCGTGCTTCAATTAACTCAACCATCCGTTGAGCCATCAGCAAGGCAGAACAAGCGAAGGAAAGCAGGCCCCGGCAAGTACTTCCCCGCTGAGCTCCCCGGAGCCACCGGCAAGGACGTTGCAAGGTGCCCCGAGCTTGCTGAAGGGCAGCAATCTCCGGCAGGACCCAAGCCCTGGCCGTAGAGGCAGCTACCCCCACGGCCGAAGATGAGCCTTTGGTCCTTTCCATCGAGCCCCAGGCTCCGGCATGGGCGCAGCACACCATCCGTTTTCTCCAAACAGGGGAGCTCCCTGAGGAGCAGGAAGAAGTAGAGAAAGTAGCCCGTCGGTCCAGCATGTACCAGTTTGTGGATGATGCCCTATACAGGAGGAGACCGAACGGCGTGAAATTGAAGTGCATTCCTCGGGAGGACGGACTGGAGCTGTTGGCAGAGATACATGGAGGCATGTGTGGCTCCCACATAGGGTCAAGGGCCCTTGCCGGCAAAGCATTCCAGCAAGGTTTGTTCTGGCCCACCTCTCTCCAAGATGCAACTGCGCTAGTAACCAAGTGTGAAGTGTGCTAGTTCCATTAGAAGAAGCTCCATCAACCAGCTCAAGCTCTTCAGACAATCCCTCTTTCCTGGCCATTTTCGGTCTGCGGGCTCGACATACTGGGCCCCTTTCCCCGTGCTGTCGGGGGCTTTGAGTACTTGTACGTCGCAATCGACAAGTTCACAAAGTGGCTGGAAGTGGAGCCGGTGAGAAAGGTGACAGCACAGTCAGCCGTCAAGTTCTTCAAGGGTCTAGTCTGCCGTTTTGGTGTGCCGAACAGAGTCATCACCGACAACGGCACGCAGTTCACGAGCCACACCTTCATGCAGTATATCCAAGACCTCGGCAGCAAGGTTTGTTTTGCTTCTGTTGGTCATCCCAGAAGTAACGGCCAGACTGAAAGGACAAACGCAGAGGTGTTGCGAGGCCTCAAGACAAGGACTTTTAACAAGCTACAAGTGCGGAAGGCGCTGGATTGATGAGTTGATGACGGTTCTTTGGTCAATCAGAACGATGCCAAATCGAGCCACCGGCCAGACACCCTTTGCCCTGGTGTCGGTGTACAAAAGTAGGGGCACACCTTTGCACCCCTTTTCTTGTGCATGGGCAATCGGAGCCGCGCGCCACGGCCACACCAAGCAGCGCAGGGGAGGGAAGCCGGAGAGAAGCCGAAGAACAAGATGGCCAAGGCAACGCCAAGACCAAAGATACCAAAGAGCGAGAGGGCGAGGTCGACTCCCCCGGCAAGATCCTCGCCGGGGCAGACCTCCGCGGCCCCGGTAAGAACCTTGCCGGGGCAACTTGCCCGAACGCCAACTGTAACACCCCAAAATTTTGACCTTGTTTTATTAATTAAAATTTTGCCAGAAAATAAATTTTTTATTTTTCTGGATTTCTCCTTTGATTTCAGAACCCCTCTTCTCTTTAATATTGTGAGTTTTTCCCTCAAGTGGAAACTTTCCAAAAATATTTTTGGACTTGTATGCCCTCTTTATAAAAACAATTCTTTATCAGTAGATTTTATTTTGCATAATTATTTTTCATGAACTTTATTCTTTTAAAATGATCTTTCATAAATTTGGAGCCCCTTTTTGCACTGCAACCATTTGATAAATACTTTTAAAAATTTCACCAAAATTTGGGGATGTCATGTGAGGTTTCCCCATCACTTTTTATGCAAAATATCTTGTGGTCATTGGGGATTTTGAGCTCTACATCAATTTTTCAAATCTGGTCCAGTAGGTATTTTGCACTACAACCTATTTAAATATTCTTCTAAAAATTCTTCCATGTGTTTGGTGATGCCAGGAGATGCACATAATTCAACTTCATGCAAAAACCCAGTGATGTTCTTTGAAAAATTTGAGTGAATCATCTTCATTTCCATTCTGGTCCAGGTTGGTGATTTGTACTGCAACCCCATTTTATTTTGCTCTAGAACCTTTGAGCTTTTTCCTACCTATAGTCCTCCCTACCAAACCCTTAAGTCCAGGAGATTGGACCCATTGGCATATTTTTGGTGCATGCAATGATAGCCTTTAGTTTCTGCCCAAAACTGGTTTTCTCAAAATCTTGCACTATCAAGTTTCTGTTTTTGCCAAGCTAGCCTTACCACCTTCTTTGGCTCCTAAAGAGACTAGGATCTGGAGAGTTTGGCCACCCCAAGAATTGCCTAGTTGCCCATGGCATTCTGTCGAACACCCTGTGTGCAGGAACAATTTTGGCATGTCCTCTGGTTTGCATTGTGGACTTGAGCCCCTGACCCATCCAGCATGTCCACTAACCTCCCAGATGTCCCTAGCCCTCGCCTGCTAACTACCCGCATCACCCAAGCTCTCTAGAGCGCGCTGGCATTTCATCGAACACCTGCTGTGCGTGCTCTGGGCGCGCCCAGAGCGCACGTTTTGCACGCGCGCGCACTGAGTCGCCGCGCCGCACTGCCACCCTCGACGCGTCCCGTCCCTGGCCCCAGCTCGCCTGTAGAGCCGCGCCATACACTCGCCCCCTCGCAGCAAACCTCCAAGCCGCACTGGCGCCCTACAGCGTCGCCGGCAGAGCTCCCTTGGCGGCACACCAGCATCGGCAGCGGGCTCTGCCGTGGACGGCGCCGCCCAAGCCACCCGCGCGCGCCAGCTGCCCCGGGGAACAGCCCGTGCTTATCCTCATGCTCGTCGGCACGCGCTCGTCGCCGCCACGATGCCCTGCGGCTACAGCAACGGCGACTCGTCGTCGATCTTATCCCCCGCCGCGGAGCCAGCCCCGTCGCGCTATAAAAGGAGGCCCCGTGCTCCTCCGAGCACTCAAGCAACCCCAGGCCACCCCCAGGGTTTCCCCTTAGCCAGGAATCGTCGGGGAGAGTCCTTCTTCCTCGTCTCCGGCTAGCTCGGTCGCCACCGCAATCCAATGCCATTTGTCGCAACCGGAGCTTCCCCCGCCAATCCAACGCCACCAAGAGCTTCCCCGTAGTCGTGCGGAGCTGCCTAGCGCCTCAGCTTCGACCAAGGACCACCGAAGCCCAGAACCCACTCTGCTCCCGAACCACCGTCCGCCGCGAAGCTCGCCGCCGGTGACCTCCTCCGTCCCCGCCTGCCTAGCACCCACCGGGAGAACCGCCTCGATCTGGCGGATCCATCCCTGCCCTCGGGACCCCGTGGGGAGCTGCCGTTCGCCGACGGCGATCGCCGGAGCCCTGCCCCGTTCGGGCAGAGAGAAAGGAGGGAGAGGAAGAACGGTCAAACCTGACCAGTGGGCCCCCTGGACCCACTGTCAGCGACCCGCACGCCCGTCCTCTCTGTTTAAGTGAAAGCGCAAGATCCGGAGTACGTGTCCCCTGCTTCGAAAACGTATTCTCCCCCGCAGCGTTTTCCTTTTTCTGATTTTATTAAAACAGAACTTTGACTGATGTTTGACTGGCTATAACTTTTAAAATAAAACTCCAAATGAGTTGATTCTTTTTCCTACCTCTCTCAAATTTCATCTAGTTTATTTTAAGATTTATTTAAAAAATATTTGAGACAACTTTTTTACTATTTTTGAAATGTGTGTTGTTTGAATATTTCTCAAAATAGGATTTTTGGAGAAAAGGCAACCTTCAAAAGTGCACCCCCACATGCATACACTTGAAGGCAAGCATCCTGAACCCTGGCTTAATATTTTTGGATGTTGTGACACGGCTACAACTTCACCTTGACTTGGAGCATACGCTATTTTTATGTGACGATAAAATCATATGCATGAGTGCATAGTGGAGTTTTCTTTGCTGTGATAAATGGATATGTTGGTGATGGTATTCATCCTCGTAAGCTTCCCTTGCATACCGGAAGGAAACCGGGAAAGTCGTGGTCTTGGGTAGACACGGGCTTGTCCCTAGTACCTCGTCGGGACGAGTATGTCCGGTATGGCATGGTGAGGCTTGACGAGTGGTAAGTTTACCTGTTAATGGAAATATTTTTGTTATGATAATCATGCAGAGAATACTTGAACCTCCTGAGTCGGCCTTAGATCGAGTCTTGTCTAGTAACCCCCATACTTGCCTGGTACTACCACTTGTCCCTGCCTTAGGTAGGGTACGGTTCAGTAAGTTGTCAACCCATTTCTAGCACACACCGTACAGAGAGGCCGTGATGAGGGTCCCATGGCCATGGATTAAAGCCTGTCATCCGGTCCGGGGCATGGGTGTTTTCCGGTTGGGACCGAGAGGGGAGGCCACCCCTTAGAGCGCGCGTATATAAATTTGATCCCATGCTACGTCGAGGTTGTAGCCTCCCCACTTAGAGTTTGGCTTGACAGGTGTTGTGGGTGATTCCAGACACCGGTAAGTTAAGATGGTGTGTGCAGGTCTGGCGTGTTTTCAATCAAAATACCGTAGACGGAATTAGTCCCGATGGACTAAAGAAATCTGTTACCCGTGGGTAAAGAGTACACCCTCTGTAGAGATCATACATCTATTCGAATAGCCGTGTCCATGGTTAAGGACTACAGTCTGGGATAAGTCAAGTGTCGGTCTTAGGGTCGGTCTTCGGAGGAAAAGCTGCTAAACCAGAACCTGGATTATGAACTGTGACATATGTGGATTATGATCATTATTATTGTGGACTAACCATTTACGTTATTTGTATTATTGAGTATCCCTGGGATGGTTCTACCTCCTGGATACCCATTACAACTATTCTATTATAAGCCCTTTATGTGGTGTCGCATAGACGCCCGACTGTGGCATGCTTGTTATTTCTTTTATCTATAAGCCCTTTATGTGGTGTCGCATAGACGCCCGACTGTGGCATGCTTGTTATTTCTTTTATCTATAAGCCCTTTATGTGGTGTCGCATAGACGCCCGACTGTGGCATGCTTGTTATTTCTTTTGTTTATAAGCCCTCTATGTGGTGTCGCCCAGACGCCCGACTGCGGCATTGTTAATTTACTTGCACCTTTTTTTCGAGGAGTCATTTCAGACACTCAATCACTGCATTCTATTTCTATATGGCATATTCATATATTACCCACATGCGTGCATCATTAATATTTTGTGTATCTCGTGACTGACGTTATGATCATAGAATATTTTCGGAACATGATTTTCCCTTGATATATTATACCCGTGTTCTTGATGTTTTGCGAGTACATTCAAACGTACTCACTGGCTTGTCCCTGGCTATTGTCTTGGCCAGATTTCTTGCACGGAGAAGAGTGTTATGACGACGGCCCCGGAACCTACGCAGTATTGTCAGCAGCCTCGCGAAGATAGGAGTTATCCTGGTCAGCTGTTCTTGTGGGGAATGGAGTCCCATAGGCGCAGATGAACCACAAATCGCTTCCGCCATCAAACCATTAGAAACCAAGTGTTGTACTCATAGGCCACAATGGTCTTGTACTACATATTTTTGTACTTCGCTTGGAATTCTTGTATCAAGTGGTGCCTCATCAGCTAACAGTAATCCTGGGGCTGGTGAGCACAAAGACCGTTTTCTGGGAAGTTATTATCCCGAAAATCCGGTCGTGACACCAACAGAGCGAGCCGCCCTTGAGCCCACGGGTTCCAACCCAACCAACTACGATTGGACCAGGGCTCGGGAGGCACCTCTGTGGTGGCATGCAGATCTTTGTCAAGACCATAGAGATATGAGATCAGATGAGAACCGAAAGACGGCGACCCTCAGCGGGATCCTTGCCGAGGAGATCCACAAGCCCCCGGCAAGCGCCTTGCCGGGGACGACTGCAACGCCATGGCAAGACCCTTGCCAGGCTCCCGGCAAGGCCCTTGCCGAGGGCGTCAGAGGGGCCACAACCAGGCCCGCGTCGACCAAGACTCCACCGCCGTCCCCAAGCAGCTGCTAGCTCAACCAGCTGGGCAGGCACCTGCGTGGCGACGGGCGGCCTCTACGCCAACTCAGCAAGCACCTGCGTGGTGGCATGCAGATCTTCGTGAAGATCCTACCATCGCGCACCTCAGCTGCCTGCCTGCCTACATGGCGCTGCATGCACCACTGGCCTGGGCGCGTGTTGAAGCAGGGCGAGGCGGCAGCGGACGGGACGGGCCTCGTTCCCGTCCCGAATAAAGCTAGGGGACACCTAAGCTGCGCATTAAATGCGTCTCGTCCTGTAATACGGGCGATAAGCTCATAGTACTGTAGGCCTTTCCACCTCCTGTGTGCCACTGTGGCAGCCCCTTTCGACTATAAAAGGAGGCCCATGGCGTACTGGAAGAGGATTCGGCTCTTTGGAACTACACAGCCACCATAGCTAGTTCGAGAGCTCAAGAATGCTCAATACATCCGCCATAGCAGGACTAGGGTTTTACGCATCCTCGCGGCCCGAACCTGTGTAAACGATCCTTGTGCTGACTGTTAATCCTGCTCTTCTCACAACCCCGCGCCCCGGCAACCGTAGTAGGGATTCTTGTGATCCCATAGGTGTCGTTTCCCACCGACATCTTTGGCGCGCCAGGTAGGGGGTGCAATTGTGAGAATCTGGTCTAGTAGTTAGCCTAGCAGTTCTTCATCGCATGGCTCCCAAGAAGAAGACGGCCACGGCGACCGGCCCGTGCCAGTGCGGGCGAGCAGCGGGCCGGTCGCGGACAGGACCCGGGCCATGGTCCGCGAGCACCAGCATCGCTCTGGCAGTCAGAGCCTGGCGAGCGGCGTCGTTCGTGCGCCAGGCGATGGGCCGCACGCCGAAAAAATCCAAAGACAGAGCTGGCCCCCGCAGCCGGCGCGGGGCCCTCCAGGAGTGTCGTTGTGCCACCCACAGGCGGCGCAGCAACCTCCAAGACGCCCACGCCGGTGCCCACAATGCGCTCTTCCCAGGGTGCGCGCGACTTGCAGCGCCACCATGCTGGAGACTCCGGACACCGCCCTGGGAAGAGCCCTGTGCATCGTTCGCGGGACGAAGGAGCCCAGCATGTTCGCCGAAGTGCTGGCGAAAATGGCACGCAGCCGCTAGGCCGTGGTAGAGCTCCTTCTAACGTAGTTAGAAGTCGAAGCGCGCCACGGTCCAGGCAGCTGTCGCCACCACCCACGCCAGCGGAAGCTTTGGCGCGCGCGCAGCTGCTCCTCGACTTCCCTCCTGCTGTGGAGAAGCTCGACGAGTGGAGAGCCACCATCCGGAGCCTCGTCGCCGTCACCAATAAAGATGATCCACGACCGGCGGGGCCTTCGGGCCGGTGCTCCGTCGGACCACCGCATGCCAGCGGTGGAGGGGCCGGGGGTGCTGCGGTCACGGTGCACTCTCGTCCTCCACGCCAGCCACCGCGGGTGTCGGTCCGTCGTGATGACGCTTGTGATAATGTTTCCATAGCGTCGTCCGACCCGCGGACCCACCGCGACCAACGCCAAGTTCTTCGAGAACGAGCTCACGAAGATGCTCGAACCACCATCGAGCGTCGGCGTGATACACGCCACCAGTCGGACAAGCGTGTGGGGCCCGCTATGGACCACCCAGCACCAGGGGGCTCCGGCGGCCTACCTTACGAGGTGGGCTGCCCGACCTTCACCCGTGAGCTGCGGCAGTTCCAGTGGCCGTCCCACCGCACGTTCAAGCCCGATGTCGGTGAGAAGTACAATGGCAAGACCCATCCGTCCGAGTTCCTCAGCATCTACACCATCGCGATGCAGGCTGCTGGAGCTCGCGACAACAAGGTGCTTGCCAACTATTTCCCGCTGGCCCTGAAGCCCAATGTTATGTCTTGGTTGATGCACTTGCCGGCGGATTCCATTTCTTCTTGGTTGGATCTGTGCCATGAGTTCGTTGGCGCCTTCATTGGAGGCCACCAAGCTCATGGCCAGGCCAGTGATCTGCATATCATTCCCCAAAAGGAAGGGGAAACCCTGCGCAAGTACATCCAGAGATTCAGTCGGGTGCAGTACAACATCCCCGACGTTCATCCCGCCGCCGTAATCAGCGCGTTCCATCAGAACATGCGCAACCGCAAGATGCGCGAAGAGCTGGCGATGACCATGGTTAAGGATGTGGCCGAACTTTATGTTCTGTTCGATAGGTGCGCCCGGGCTGAAGAGGGAAGGAAGTACCCCGGCGAGGACGCCGGTGCGGAAACCGACTCTACGGATGAAGACACCGCCGCCCCAACGAGGAAGGGCCGGCGTCGCAACAGGAAGCGCAAGGGCAAGACCATGCTTGCCGTCGAGGGATCTGACAGCACCGGCGCTGCCAAGAAGGCCAAGGCAGACGACCCCGGCAAGGAGGTTGCCGGGTGCGCCGCCCGCCGGGCCTTGGCGGCTGCCGACAAGCCAGGAAGCTTCGACAAGCAGTACAGCAAGATCCACCGCACCAAGGGCCACGACCTCCAGAACTGCCGACAAGTCGAGCTGCTTGCTGAGAAGCAAAAAGCTGAGTACGAGAGGCGGGACAAGGAGAAGGGCCAGGATGGTGCCGAGGGATCCGGCAAGAAGTGTGGCGGACAAGGAGGCCACCGCGGCAAAGACAACCAGCAAGAGAGGCCCGCCCGGGGCCGTGACAAGAAGCAAGAAGACAATGATCGTGACGAGGACGACGAGTCCGGCGAGCAAGAGTTCTAGAAGGCTACGGAGGCCATGTGCGTCGATGGTGGCGCCTCGCTGCATACTTTTCACCGCCAGCTCAAGCAGTGGGCGCGTGAGATTACAGCAGCAGAGTCGTCATTCGACGCTCAGAAGCCGCTGAGGTGGTCCAGCACACCCCTCATCTTTGACGCCGAGGACCACCCTGACCGCACAACCGCGGTCGGGTGTTTGCCGTTGTTGGTCTCGCCAACGATACACAACCTCAAGGTGAACAAGATGTTGGTCGACGGCGGGGCCGGCCTGAACTTGATCTCGCCCGTCGTGATCAAAAGGCTGCAAATTCTTGATGGAGACCTCGAGGAAACGGGCACGTTTCAAGGGGTCAATCCGGGGAGGGGCCAGCCGAAGGGGAAGGTCACACTGCCTGTGACGTTTGGAGGAGAGTTGAACTACAAGACGGAGAGGATCATCTTTGATGTGGCCGAGATCCCCTTGCCCTACAACGGGATCCTCGGCCGCCCGGCACTAGCCAAGTTCATGGCGGCGTCGCACTACGCCTACAACATGCTGAAGATGCCCGGGCCGTTGACCATCATCTCCGTCCCCTCCGACAAGAAGGACACGCTGATTTGCACCGACCAACTCTACTGAAAAGCAGTTGCAGCAGCTGCCGCCAAGGCACTTGCTCCTGCCGCCGAAGCCCTGGGAGGGAAGAAGAAGCCTGGCAAGACCTCTCGCACCCACTCCGGCAAGCGCAACTCTTCAGAGTGTTGTGCTACCATCGAGGACGTGCCAGAGAGCTCCACCGGCAAGAGCAAGAAATCCAGAGCCGAGCCACCGCAGACCAAGAAGGTGTCCGTTAGGGAGGATGGCACGGGAGGGGATTTCACCATAAGCTCCACCCTTGACAGCAAATAGGAAGGCGCGCTCTCACCTTCATGCGGGCGAATGTCGACGTGTTTGCATGGCAAGCATCCGACATCCCCGGTGTTCCCAGGGAGGTGATTGAGCACCACCTAGTTGTCTGCCCTCATGCGCGGCCCGTCAAGCAGAAGGTCAGGAAGCAGGCTCTGGAAAGGCAGGAGTTCATCACAGAGGAGATCAGGAAGTTGGAAGCGGCAGGTTTGGTGAGGGGAGTGATCCATCCGACATGGTTGGCCAATTCGGTGGTGGTGCGCAAGGCAAATGGGAAGTGGAGGTTGTGTATTGACTACACAGATATCAATAAGGCTTGTCCCAAGGACCCCTTCCCGTTGCCGCGCATCGACCAGATTGTTGACTCCATGGCCGGGTGTGACCTGTTGTCATTCCTCGACGCCTACTCAGGCTACCACCAGATCTTCATGACAAGAGAAGATGAAGAAAAGACAGGATTTATCACCCCATGTGGTACGTATTGCTTTTTACGGATGCCCTTCGGGTTGAAGAGTGCTGGCTCGACGTTTGCAAGAGCGGTCCAAATTGGTTTTGAACCCCAGCTCCATAGAAATATGGAGGCATACATGGATGACATAGTGGTCAAAACCAAGGATGGGGCAACTCTTGTACAAGACCTGGAAGAGACGTTTGCCAACCTGCGCAAGATCAACCTCAAGCTAAACCCTGAGAAGTGTGTCTTCGGCGTTCCGTCCGGCAAGCTTCTCGGGTTCTTTGTGTCACAGCGCGGGATTGAGGCAAACCCAGAGAAGATCAAGGCTATCGAGCAGATTGAGGCGCCCAAGCGGATCAAGGATGTGCGTCGGCTCACTGGCTGCGTCGCCGCCATGACCCAATTCATCTCCAAGTCTGCCAAGCGCGCCCTTCATTTTTTCAAAATCTTGAAGAAGGCATGCCCAATGGAGTGGACCCCAGAAGCCGAGGCGGCGTTGCAGGATCTGAAGAAGTACCTTTCCTCCGCGCCAATACTGGTTGTGCCTAAACCACAAGAGCCGTTGCTGCTGTATCTAGCGGCAACGAATCAAGTGGTCAGCGCCGCACTGGTGGCACAGAGGGAGGTCGACGAGGAGGCAGTGGCGACGGCAGGACCGGCGGATGGCAAGCCAGAGATTCCCCCGGCAGGGCCTGGTGCCGGCAAGGCAAGGCCCCCGGCAGAGTCTGACGCCATCGGGGCGGTCCCCGCACAGTCAAGTGAAGTGGTGCAGAAGAAGAAGATGATGCAGCACACGGTTTACTTTGTCAGCTCCCTCTTGTAGGGGGCTAGGTCGAGGTACTCCGGTGTGCAGAAATTGCTCTTCGGCCTCCTTATGGCCTCGAGGAAGCTGCGTCATTACTTCCAAGCGCACGAGATCACCGTCGTCACCCGCCTCCCGTTGCAACGGATACTCCACAACCCAGATGCAACCGGAAGGATTGTGGAATGGGCCTTGGAGTTGTCAAGTTTCAGTTTGAGGTTTGAAAGTACCTCGACAATCCAGAGCAGTGTCTTGGCGAAGTTCATTGCAGAATGGACCTCAACGCCTGACGAAGAAATCCAGGAGACCACTCTCCCCGGCAAAGAAGCGAGCCGCGACTGGATCATGTACTTTGATGGGGCTTTCTCGCTGCAAGGCGCCGGTGCCGGTGTGCTGCTCGTCGCGCCCACCGGAGAGCACCTCAAGTACGTGATCCAGATGCACTTCCCCAGGGAGATGTCCACCAACAACACTGCTGTGTACGAGGGATTGCTCGCCGGTCTCAGGATCGCAGTAGACCTCGGGGTTAAGAAGCTCATCGTCAGGGGTGACTCGCAACTTGTTGTTAGGCAGGTCAACAAGGATTACCAGAGTCCGTTGATGGAGGCCTACGTAGATGAGGTGAGGAAGCTGGAGGAACGCTTTGACGGTATCCAAGCGGAGCACGTCCCCCGAATGGAGAACGACATCGCCGATTACCTGTCAAAGCGTGCTGCATTCAAGCTACCTGTGGAACGAGGTACCTTTTTGCTCCGGTTAACTCAACCATCCGTCGAGCCATCAAGAGAGCAGAACAAGCGGAGGAAGTCAGGCCCCGGCAAGTACTTTCCCGCCGAGCCCCCAGGGGCTGCCGGCAAGGGTGTTGCCGTGGATCCTGAGCCTATCGAGGGATGGCTGGCTCCGGCAGGGCGCCAAGCCCTGGCCGTGGAGACGACTGCCCCCATGGCGGAAGAGATGCCCTTGGTCCTTACCGTCGAGCCCCAGGCTCCAACATGGGCATAGCATACCGTCCATTTCCTCCAGACAGGGGAACTTCCCGAGGAGCAGGAAGAAGCGAAAAAAGTAGCCCGTCAGTCTGCCTTGTACCAGTTCATCGATGACGTCCTGTATAGAAGAAGATCGAACGGTGTGAAATTGAAGTGCATCCGCATCAACGGGGTAGAACAAGCGGAGGAAGTCAGGTCCCGGCAAGTACTTTCCTACCGAGCCCCCTAGGGCTGCCGGCATGGGTGCTACCGCAGACGCTGGGCCTGCCCAAGAGCAACTGGCTCCGGTAGGGCGTCAAGCCCTGGCCGTAGAGACAACCGCTCCCATGGCGGGAGAGATGCCTTTGGTCCTTGCCGTCGAGCCCCAGGCTCCGGCATGGGCGCAGCATACCGTCCAATTCCTCCAAATAGGGGAGCTTCCTTAGGAGCAGGAAGAAGCGGAGAAAGTAGCCCGTCGGTCCGCCCTGTACCAGTTCGTCGATGACGTCCTTTTACAGGAGAAGGCCGAACGGTGTGAAACTAAAGTGCATCCCCCGGGAGGAAGGACTGGAGCTATTGGCAGAGATACATGGAGGCATATGTGGCTCACACATAGGGTCGAGGGCCCTTGCCGGAAAGGCATTCCGGCAAGGCTTCTTCTGGCCCATCGTCCTCCAGGATGCAACGACACTAGTAACCAAGTGTGAAGCGTGTCCGTTCCATTCGAAGAAGCTTCATCAACCAGCTCAAGCCCTTCAAACAACCCCTCTCTCCTGGCCATTTTCGGTCTGGGGGCTCGACATACTGGGCCCCTTCCCCCGTGCTGTCGGGGGCTTTGAGTACTTGTACGTTGCAATCGACAAGTTCACAAAGTGGCCGGAGGTGGAACCGGTGAGGAAGGTGACAGCACAGTCAGCCGTCAAGTTTTTCAAGGGACTGGTCTGCCGTATTGGTGTGCCAAACAGAGTCATCACCAACAACGGCACGCAGTTCACAAGCCACACCTTCATGCAATACATTCAAGACCTCGGCAGCAAGGTCTGTTTTGCTTCCCACACCCCCAGAGCAACGGCCAAGCGGAGAGGGCAAATGCTGAAGTGTTGCGAGGCCTAAGAACAAAGACTTTTGACAAGTTGCGCAAGAGCGGAAGGCGCTGGATTGATGAATTGCCGGCGGTTCTTTGGTCGATCAGGATGATGCCAAATCGAGCCACCAGCTAGACACCTTTTGCCCTGGTATACGGGGCAGAAGCAGTTCTCCCCACGGAACTCATATACGGGTCATCTCGGGTGCTCGCTTATGATGAGCTTGAGCAAGAGCAGTTGCACCAAGATGACGCGACGCTCCTTGAGGAAGATCGTCTTCGGGCGGCTGTGAGAGCAGCATGCTACCAGCAAGCCTGGCGCCGCTACCATAACCGCAAGGTTCATGCCCGAAGCTTTGAGGAAGGCGACCTTGTTCTTTGGCGCGTTTAGTCGGCCAAGAATTCCAACAAGTTCATGCCAAAGTGGGAAGGCCCTTATCGGGTAATGCGAGTCACCAGGCCTGGCGCAGTCCGCCTGGAGACCGAAGATGCTGTCCCAGTGAGCAACTCCTGGAACATCGAGCATCTTCGCAAGGTTTACTCATAAGGCACGGCTTGCCGGGCCTCTCGGCAAGCCACCTTTTGTACAAGCTTTGCCGGCAAGGCATGTAACCCTTCGTACAAAGCCAGGCGCAGACCCTGAGCATAAATAAATGAAGCGCTGGCGCCCTAAGTTATAGCATGCATGCTAGGTCGAGTCTCTTCCTTGGTTAGGGTTGATAGTGCTTAGCGGCGACTAACCCCTAGCCTAGAGGTTGAGTGCGCGTCTATCTGTTTCTTTTCTGTCCTCCTTTGGTTCACAGGGCACATGAGCACTTCTGCTGAGCTACATGGAAGAAAGGGAACGGACCGGCATCCAGACCCTGGCAAACCAGAGTTGCCGGGGGCTGCAAGCACAAGGATCCAACCGTGGCAAGACAAGGCTGCCGGGGGCTGCAGATCCAGATAAGTCTTTCATCCTCTATCATGCATTTTGGAACGGAACTGGGATATGTGAAACCTCGTTTCATTTCTAGGCCACCGTGCTCCCCTTTCCTATACCCAAGGATTATCTCCTGGGCCCGGATTTGGTTGTAGTCGCGGTAGCAAGGAAGTAGAACGAGGAGCCTAAGCCCGCTTCATCCCTGCCTCCGCCAAGGGCGCAAGAATGGTCGAACGAAGTGGGGGGACGCCAAGGCCTGTTCCCGGGCGAAAAACGTTTATCTTAAATAATAACAAGGATTCGCTCCTTGTCGCGGGGTCTACCCACAAACGAAAAACCCGGCAAACATCCCTTTTTCATTAAAAACATCCCATATAGGTACAGTCCGTGTGGAATGAAAAACATGAGCAAGGGGGATTACAAGCTTTAAATTTAACAAGGCCCGAAGGCTTACAGATTAAAAAAGAGATAAGATGCCCGTAATCCCTTTCTTGTCCCTCTCCTCAGGAGGCAGGTCAAGAAGGCTAAAGGGCAAGAGGGGCGCCTAGGCGAGCTACGAGCAGCAGAAAGCACCAAGAGAACACCTCGGTGGCTACCCAAGGGTGGGTCGGTGATGACGGTGCCAGGAAAGGAGCTGGAAGACGAGGCGGCAGGACCGGCAATACGCGATGAAGGCGTCGGTGCCCGCGTACTCCGAGTTGACGGCCTTGCCGCCCGCCCTCTTCCTCTTCCGCAGCCTTCCGACGCTAGCCGCCCAAGGAGACGGCCCCGATAAGTTCAAGGATCTGGCCCCTCCCCCGGCGAAACCCCGCCGGAGGAGCGGCCAGGTGCAGATGCTGCTGCTGCACCCGCCCAGGCGTGGGGCGCCCGACGCCTAGTCAGACTCATCCCCATCATCTGCCCCGCCGTCCTCCTCGTCACTTTCACTCGAGGAAGAGCTTCCATTGTCGGAATCTCCGTCGGAGGAGCTCTCCACGCAGCACTTCAGGCGAGTCCCGAAGTCTCCGAAGACCTTGACGGAGAGCAGGCCGTCCTCCATTAATTTGAAGTAGAGGACAAGCCCCGCCGTCAGGCTGTGGATGCGAGCGAACGTCTTCCATCCGCGACGAAGGTACATGACCCGAGGAGCCGGGAAGTCGACGTCGACCCGCGTGCCCCCATTCCCACAGCCCCTCATGTGCAATCTGAGGGATTGGGGCGGGTCACGCTCTATCTCCCGAGCAAACGGAGCGGCAAGACAAAGACGGCGACGCGGAGGCCGGCGCAGCCTGATGAAGAACTCGCGGGGCTGGTCTCCGACATGGCCTTCCATCGGAAAAGGCATCATTGGCGGGGACGAAGCCGGCGCGCCGCCCCGTCCTCCTCTTCCCCAAGCACTACGACCTCTGCCCCAGCCTCGCCCACGGCCTCGCCCCCTCCCCCTTCCCCTCGTGGCGGGCTCCACCACCGCGGGCTCAGGAGGGGGAGGGACGCGCTGTCGAGCAGCGACCCTTGCCGCCACCGACGAAGGACCAGGATTCCCTTTCTCCATGGCGAGTGAAAGGAAGAAGCGGAAGCAGGAGGAGATAGATGACATAAGAGTGCGGGATGCCATCCCCCCTTCCCCCTCCTTATAAAGGGGCGGGGTCGGGGCTCGGCCGCCCCGCTCGGCCAATCCAGCCACCAGAGGCGCAGGGAATCGGGACCGACCCGCTGCCCCAACCAGCGACGGCCCGGTTTCCCGCCTCCACCGCCTGCCACCCCAAGCGCATGGAGGATGCGTGGCGAACATGCAGAATTGAGGGGACGGGTGAGGCAACCTCTCCCCACCCCGTGATCATGGGGTGTGGACGCCTTGAAGACCGCGACCCGGCCCCGCGCGGTAAATGAGCCGCACCTCCACGCCTCCCTCTTTTTATGGGGAAGACGCGAGCAGCCTCTTTACTATGATGGGACACATGCGTGCAGGAACCTCCCCACGCATGCCGCCCACGTCACGCGCACCCCTCCATGCCACGCCGCGCCGCGCGCGGGTCGTGGGAAGCGAAGCGCGTGAAAAGTTTTACCACGGTAAAAACCGCCCCGCCTGCCCGCGCATCGTTTTGGGCCTGGCCCAACAACGTGTCACGCTTATGTGTGGCCCAGGCCCGGGGGCTCCTATCGGTGTACAAAAGAAGGGGCGCACCTTTGTACCCCTTTACCTGTGCACGGGCAGTCGGAGACGCGCCCACGGTCACACCAAGCAGAGCAGGGGAGGTGAACCAAGGTAAAACCGAAGCCCAAGACAGCCAGAGCAGCGCCAAGACCAAGGACGCAAAGAAGCAGAGGGGCGGAGCATTTTCCCCTGGCAAGGCCCTTGCCGGGGGCGGCCTCAGCGGCCCTGGGAAGACCCTTGCCGGGGCAGCACGCCCCACACACCAACAGAGCGAGCCACCCTTGAGCCCACGTCCCCAAACACCATCAACCACGTTGGGCCAGGGCTCGGGAGGCACCTCTGTGGTGGCATGCAGATCTTTGTGAAGACAAGGAATAATCAAGATCAGATGAGGATTAGAAGACAGCGATCCTTGGCAAGATCCTTGCCGAGGGGAACCACAAGACCCCCGGCAAGATCCTTGCCAGGGACGACAGCGCGCCACGGCGAAACCCTTGCCGGGCCACCCGGCAAGGCCCTCACCGAGGACGCCAGCAGGGCCACTACCAGGCCCGCACCAGCCAAGTCTCCACCGCCGTTCGCATGTAGCTGCCAGCCCAAACCAGCTGGGCAGGCACCTGCGTGGCAACATGCAGCTTCCAGGCCAACTCAGCAGGCGCCTGCGTGGCGGCATGCAGATCTTCGTGAAGACCCTACCACCGCGCCACCTCAGCTGCCTGCCTACATGGCGCCGCACGCATCACTGGCCAGGGCGCATGTCGAAGCGAGGAGGAGCGGCGACGGACGGGACGGGCCTCACCCCCGTCCCCGATAAAGCTAGGGGACACCTCAGCAGCGCATTAAATGCGTCTTGTCCTGTAATACAAGCGATAAGCTCGCAATACTGTACGCCTTTCCACCTCCTGTGTGCCACTGTGGCAGCCCCTTTCGCTTATAAAAGGAGGCCCATGGCATACTGGAGAAGGATTCGGCTCTTTCGAACCACGCACTCCATAGCTAGTTCGAGAGCTCAAGAACTCTCTAAAATACATCCACCAAAGCAGGACTAGGGTTTTACGCATCCTCGTGGCCCGAACATGGGTAAACGATCCTCGTGCTGGCTACTGATCCTGCTCTTCTTGCAACCCTGCGCCCCGGCAACCGTAGTAGGGATTCTTGTGATCCCATAGGTGTGGTTCCACACCGACAGAGGCCACCGTGATAGAGCACTCCTGAAAGTAGTGTCGCAATTTTTGGGATGCCATGAAGACTGCATATGCTATTTTTTGATAATGAGGGTACCGGGATTTGCATGGTGTGAGGACGGTGGATACGTAGTATACTGGCTTCTGGAGCGGGAATTTGTGTCCGTCCTGTTCTCGTTCGATGACGAGTACGACACTCACCACCTGGTGCGTTGCTGATATGTATAAGAGCATTGGCTCGCCGGCGTTTGGCGCAGCCAGGATTGGGTTGCTCGCTAGAAGGGCTTTTATTTCTTCCAGTCCGGCCGTCGCCGCGTCTGTCCACTCGAAGTTGTCGGTGCGCCGTAGAAGGCGATAGAGCGGCAGCGCCTTCTCTCCCAACCTGGAGATGAAGCGGCTTAAAGCTGCCACGCACCCAGCGAGTTTTTGGACCTGCTTGAGTTCGGTCGACGTGGCCAGTTGTGACTGAGCTCGGATTTTGGCTGGATTTGCTTCAATTCCTCTATTGGAAACGATGAAGCCCAATAGTTTACCGGCGGGGACGCCGAAGACGCACTTTTCCGGGTTAAGCTTGATGTCGTATGTGCGGAGGTTGTCGAATGTGAGACACAAGTCGTCTATTAGTGTTTCCACGTGTCTGGTTTTGATGACGACGTCGTCCACGTAGGCCTCCACCATTTTGCCGATCTGTTTCTCGAGGCATGTTTGGATCATGCGCTGGTAGGTGGCACCGGCGTTCTTGAGCCCGAAAGGCATGGTGTTGAAGCAAAACGACCCGTATGGTGTAATGAATGTTGTTGCGGCTTGATCGGACTCCTTCATTTTGATTTGATGGTATCCGCAATATGCATCAAGGAAGCATAGCGAGTCGTGACATGCGGTGGCGTCAATTATTTGATCAATGTGGGGAAGAGGGAAGGGATCCTTAGGGCAGGCCTTGTTAAGGTCTTTGAAATCGACGCATAGGCGCCAGGATTTATCCTTCTTTGGTACCATTACCAAGTTTGCCAGCCAATCCGGATGTTTAATGTCTTTGATGAATCCGGCCTCGATGAGTTTGGCTAGCTCCTCCCCCATAGCTTGTCGTTTGGGTTCGGAAAAGCGCCGCAGAGCTTGCTTGACCGGCTTATATCCCTTTCGTATGTTGAGGCTATGTTCGGCCAACTCGCGTGGGATTCCTGGCATATCGGAAGGATGCCAGGCGAATATATCCCAGTTTTCGCGCAGGAGTCTCGTAGTGCGGCGTCGACTACAGGGCTGAGCTGTGCTCCGATAGACGATGTCTTCTTCGGGTCTGTTGGATGGACCTAAAATTTGACTATTTCTTTTGCTGGCTTGAAGGAAGTGGATTTGGGTCATTTATCCAGGATCACATTGTCCTTATCCACGGTGGAGCGTAGTGCACTTAGTTCTTCGACCGCAAGGGCCTCAGCCAGTGCCTCAAGGGCCAAGGATGCGGTTTTATTCTCGGCGCGGAGGGCTATGTCCGGGTCGCTGATGAGGGTGATTATTCCATTAGGCCCAGGCATTTTTAGCTTCATATACCCATAATGAGGTATGGCTTGAAAGCGCGTGAAGGCCTCTCACCCTAACAGGGCGTGGTACCCGCTGTTGAAAGGGGCCACCTAGAAAGTTATTTCTTCGGACCGATAATTCTCCGCGTGCCGAACACCACGTCAAGTGTAATTTTTCCTGCACACCGAGCTTCCCGGCTGGGAATGATACCTCAAAAGGTTGTGCTGCTTTTCTCGATGCGGCTCCTGTCTATTTCCATCTTGTGGAGCGTGTCCTCGTAAATAAGGTTTAGTCCGCTGCCGCCGTCCATGAGGACTTTTGTAAGTCGAAAGCCATCCACGATGGGACTGAGGACTAGGGCAGCTGGGGCTCGGATTGTCTGTATTTAGGTTCGTCACTGGCATTGAAGGTTATGGCCGTGTCGTTCCAGGGTCAATTGCAGTGACCTGAAAAACTTCGGCGAGATCGCGCAGGGCCCTTTTACGCTTGTTGTTTGAAGCGAATGTCTCGAAGACTACCAATACTCTATTGTCGTCGTTTGTTGGAGGGTGTTGTTCTTGGGTGTCCTTGGTAAGAATGTCCTCACCGCTCTTGGCTACCTGCCGGAGTATCCAACATGCTCTAAGGCTGTGGGTCACCACGGTATCCGGCATCGTGTGTATTTTGCATGGGCCATTGAGCCATCCCTCCGGAACGGTGCCGTGCAGTGGAATAGGTTTATTTTTTTGACTGTTCGGCTGGTCGTGCCATGGGGCGCGTCGTTTTTGCCTGTAAGGGGAGCCGGGATGGTTCCCAGCCGGCTGCCTGGGTTTTCTAGGCGCTTTCCACGCTGTACTTTTGTACAATGGTTGCTAGGTCAGCGAACTTTAGTATGCGGCGGCGATTGATGGCGTTAAGGATACCTTCGTCTGCGCAGTTGTTGCAGAATGCTGCTATCGCGTCTTCATCGTGGCAGCCTTTTACCTTGTTTTTTACAAGGAGGAATCTGCCCCAGAAGTGGTGGACCGTTTCCTGAGGCTGTTGTTTGATGCTTCTAAGAGCATCCATGTCCGGGTGGGTGGGTGGAATTGAATCCGAACCCTGACCTGGTTTTGGATCCGGAGTTTGGAGGTCTACTGGGCCGGATAGTTCGGGTTCCGGGATATCGACTAATTTTTTAGGCTCGTCATCCGACTTTATGTTCGGAGGAAGAGACATGACCTTCTGCCGGAAATTATCCGGCTCTTCAAGATCGGCGACCCGAACATAGTTCGTCTTCAATATAGTGGAAGAGTTGCTCCGCTCCTCGACTACCGCTATCTGAAGGGTGATCGGTGGAGTTTTAATTTCTCTCTGGTCGGGTTTAAGCCCGACCCGATCATAGTCTGTAGCGACCCCCAAGGCGGCCATGCGATCCAGGAGTTCGTTCAACGATGACAACTCCACTCGATCCATGCGGGCGGAGCATTCGGGGTCAATGCGGAGGTGATTTTTGATGACTTGAGAGGTCATCGTCGGCTTAAGGGCCGAGCCGGCGGTCATGACGAAGCCGCCGAGACGGAGGGTCTGACCTAGGGCCAGGGCTCCTCCGGAGATGATATTATCCTTGACAACAAGGCGAGCCATCAACCCTCTTAGCGACGGCACAGAGGAACTCTTAATGAAAGCACCAATGTCGGTGTCAAAACCGGCGGATCTTGGGTAGGGGGTCCCGAACTGTGCGTCTGGGATCGATGGTAACAGGAGACGGGGGACACGATGTTTACCCAGGTTCGGGCCCTCTCTATGCAGGTAATACCCTACTTCCTGCTTGATTGATCTTGATGAATATGAGTGTTACAAGAGTTGATCTACCACGAGATTGTAATGGCTAAACCCTAGAAGTCTAGCCTATGAGTATATTGTAATGAATCTCCCCTATCCGGACTATGCTCTCCGGTTTATATAGACACCGGAGAGATCTAGGGTTACATGAGGTCGGTTACATAAGAGGGAATCTTCATAGTCGGTCGCTTAGCTTGCCTCCCACGCCAACACTACAAAAAAAGACACACCCGTGACATTTTGGGCCGAACGATTTTTTTTTCTGTCATACATATGACACTTCCATGACGATAATTGTGACAAAACCCGGTATCATCATAGATGTGGTGGGCTCCTACTTCTATGACAAAAAATCATGACAGAAAATGGGCTTTTCGTCCTGGGCGGGCTGGAGACGCAGCTGCATGACATTCTTTGGGCCGTCCATGACGGAAAAAACCGTGGTAGAAGCGAGGGCGAGGAAAATTTCGGGGAGTTCCCGGTTACGGTGGGAGGTCGGGGGCTGAGCGATGCGCATTTCTCTCGTACACGTACGCGCGTGTGTGCGAGGCGTTGGCTCTAACTGAACCCGAGCGATTGCACTGCAGGCTACGCGTTACTGAACCCGAGCGATCGATCGATGGCTGTTAATTGAACCCGATCGAGCGATTCCTTCGCTACTGCTGCTAACTGAAGCCGATCGATGTTGCCTCTGGGATGAACAG